>NC_031779.1:296158-317953 GCF_001522545.3 Parus major | reverse complement strand
CCCGGTCCCGATCCCTCAGACATCCCTCCCAGCCCGGTCCCGGTCCCGATCCCTCAGACATCCCTCCCAGCCCGGTCCCGGTCCCGGTCCTTCAGACATCCCTCCCAGCCCGGTCCCGGTCCTTCAGACATCCCTCCCAGCCCGGTCCCGATCCCTCAGACATCCCTCCCAGCCCGGTCCCGGTCCCGGTCCTTCAGACATCCCTCCCAGCCCGGTCCCGGTCCCTCCGACACAGCCACACCGCGGAGTTTGAGCGTCCTCAATCCTTCGGCTCCCCCCGGAGCACGGAGGGCGAGGACACGCGTACCCCCAGTCCTTCTATCTCCCTTTCCTGCACGCCAGAAGGGACACGAGTGCCCTCGATTCCTTGGAGCCCCCAGGCGTGTCCCGGTGCCCCCGGGGCGGCCGGCGGAGGAGGAGGAGGAGGAGGAGGCTGGTGGAGGAGGCTGTGGAGGAGGCTGGTGGAGGTGGCAGTGGCTGGTGGGAGGGGGTATCCCCCCTGCCCGCCCCGGCTCGCAGGGACTGCGAGGGGAGGATGTTTCCCATCTGCAGCCAGCCCTCAGTTTCTGCTATTCTGCCCTGTTACGGGGTTAGGGAAGTGCAGCGAGGTTGCCCCCTCGCCCCTCTTTCCCCACCTGGGAGTTCCAGTTCCGATGATTCTGTTTTTCCAGGGGACGGGAATTATTTTTTTTTTATTTTTTTCCCCTATGGAAAATACCGACCTGCAGCCCTGAGTAACCCAGCTGGGATTGCTGCTGGCTCTGCCACCGGCAGCTTTTGGCTGAGCAGCTCCAAAAACTCCTTTTACCTCGATTCATTCCTGAGCAGGAAAATGAAGATTCTGTAATGAGAAACTTCTGGTGTTTGGGCGAAATTTCTGCCTCCTTTGTCTTTCTCTCCTCAAAGTCCAGAATATTTTAAAATATAAGATTAAATTGTCTGTTTCTGCTGAGCTGCTAATCCTTCCTTGAAGATGTTTCCAGTTTTTACCCCCTCCATACACTGACAGAGGGAACCACAGGGACTCTAAGGTCACAGAAATGCTTCAGTGTGCTTCAAGGTGCAACAAGTTCAGTTTCCTGTGCCATAAGCTGTAGGCATCACTTTTCCACTTGAAAGCTGCAAAAATGCCTGAAGGGCAGTCAAAGGAGAAGGATGGGCAGACAGCAAGAGTTGTTTCCCTGGAAATTCCCAGTGAAACAAGTCCAAGTGTAGAGAAATGCAAAGCGTACGGAAATGCAAACATCCACTGGCGTTGGTTGAAAGCTAAATTTAGATTTAACAAGACTGCATTCTCCATGTTATGTTCTGGTTTTTAATTCTTTTAAACTCTGAAGAGTTGTGGTTTAGTGAATACAGACTTGGAAATCCTTCCTGCTTCATTGCATCTCATAGGAAATTTGGGCAAAGATACCAGGAAACGAGTGGAATTCAGCATTATGATTGAATCTGTTCTAGGTTAAACTGTTAACTAAATTAACTAGGTTAACTAGTTAAACTAACTAAATGAATAATTTAACTAGATTAAAATATTAATTTATTGCTTTTCTTGCAGCAGCTCTGACTGTTTTGTGGGCACTTTTGCTGGACTCCAGTAGTATTAAGAATCAGCTACAGGTCCTGCTTGCCAGGTAATCATGGCACTTGAAGGCTGCTTTTCTCCGGGTTTGGCTTTCCAAGGAAATAACCCAAAGCTATTACAGCAAAATAGCCCCAAAGAAGATTTGTAAGAGCACACGACAGCTCTGTTAGTCTGTAGCAATCAGGCTAAATTCAGGTCCAGAGCCATTGTAAAATGCCAGTCTCCACTCCACTCTTTCCTGTTATTTTCTGGGTTACTAGGCAGAAGGTTGTTCTCCAATCAAATATTGCTTTCTGCATTGGAAAGCAATTCAGCTGCCCAAGCAAACTCTTTTATGATAGTTATTGGTATCCCTACTCACATCTAGGCATTTGGGACCAGTTTTTTTACGCCTGAATTGCCCTGGGTTGGATCTTACCTAAAAATATTATTAAAATTGGTTTTGGAAAATGAGAATAAAATTGCCTCCTCTGTACAGGAACAAAATAAAGTGCTGTTTGGGCAGGTCTGGCATTCCCTGACTTTAGCAAACTTCCTGGGGCAGTTAGTTGCATGCAAAGGCTATTAAATGAGCAAAACAAGAGGACCAAGCACACTATTTGGTAGAAAAGATCTAACCCAGGCACGGGGAGAAGGTGTGTAATTGCTGGAACTGGAGAGCCAGGGGAAGTCCAAAGTCACCTGTGGGACTCACACATCTTCTCATTTTATGTAATTCAGCTTCCTTTAGCCTTGAGATGTGCTCATGGAGTTTTGAGTGTTCTTTGGACCCTCATCCTTGGACTGGGGGCTGTTCCTTGTCTCTCCAGACCAAGTGCTGGATCAATCCTCCTTCTTCCTCTTCCTCCTCCACAGTCCAGGAGCTCCAGGGGGAAAGCCTTTTGGAGGAAATGGGCAGGAATGGGAGTATTGGGCTTTGTTCCCCTCGGCACTGCTGGCCCTTGGCTTGGGATAATTTTGCTATTGTGAAATCCACATTTCCAGTTGTTCCTTGTAATTTTGAAGCAATTTGCATTCCTGCTGTGGTCATGGCTTGAGCGCTTCCCCTGGGAGTTCACCCCAAAGTGGAAAGCCCTGGCTGCAGCTGCTGGAGGGAGAGCCCCAGCCTTGAGAGCAACTCAGCAGGCTCCTGCTCTGGGGCTGCTCCTCGCCCCGCAGCAGGACAGGGGCTTGTGGTTCCCTGGCTGCTGGAGCCCTGCCCCGGGCACCTCCTCTCCTCCTCTGAGCGCCTTTGGGTGTTCTCTGCTGGGGAGTGTTCTGCCCGCCCGCCTGCTCGCTGTGTCACATTTCCTCGTCCCTCTGGGGACCCTTTGGCTGAACCTCCCTCCTCTGGTTATTCCAGAACTGAATATTCCAGAGGTTATTCCAGAACTGAATATTCCAGAACTCCACCACAGGCTGGAGCCATCCGAGCGCGGCAGCGCAGGGTCCCCGCTGTGACCACCGCTCTCCCGCAGGCTCCTGGAGCTGCAGGATGACTCTTAACGGCGTCTACCCCTTCTATCCTCAGCCGAGGAAGGCTGCTGTGTTCGACATCAGCACCGTGGTGGTGATCGCTGTCTTCTTGACGCTGGCCTTCAGCTTCCTCCTCATCATCGCGGGCATCCGCGGGCGGGCGGTGCGTGAGCCGGCCACGGGCGCTGCTCCCGGCTGGACCAGGGTGGGGCAGGAGGAGAGCCAGGGCTGCTCCCACCTGCCTGATGGTCCCTCTCTCCCCGCAGAGGCTCTACTGGACTCTCCGTGTCCTCCTCAGCCTCTCCGTGGGAGCAATGATTGTGGGTGAGTGCCGTGCAGCCCTGGGCAGGCTCTGGGGCCAGGATGGAGCCCTGGGCAGGGGTCTGGGGGCAGGATGGAACCCTGGGGCAGGGTCTGTCTCCGGGAAATGTGGGCTGGGGGTCACAGCCACTGCCGGTGGTGCCGTCTACCTTATCTTGGCTCTGCAAAGCAGTCACACAGCTTCCCAGAACAGCTTTCCCTTCCCCGGTACCCGAGCACTCGGAGGTGCCCCTGGTTACTTGCGGGAGCTTTGCTGGCTGTAACTCAGAGCCCCAGCTCCATCGGGCTGCAGAGCCCCGTGCTCCTCCCGATGTGTGCAGGAGCTGACACAGGCAGGGCGCAGGAACACACACAAAGGCACGGATCAAGTGCAAAGAGCGGGTTTCTTTTCATGGGCTGGCCCTCCGGGGGCTCCCCAAGGCAGCGCTGGGTAGAGACGAGGAGGGGACCGGCACCTGGAGCTCGGTCCGTGCCAAAGGATCACCGAACCTGCCGTGTTTCAGGGATTTGTGCAGGCGTAGTTCACTGATCTACTTTGATCTTCCCTGTAACAGGGCTGGGTCTCCAGCTTGTTCAACAGGTGCTTCTGAGCTGTCTGAGCACAGATGTTCCACCTCCCCAGCACACCAGTGGTTGTAACACAGCACCAGCAGCAGTGGTTACTGTGATCTGTGGGTTTTTCCACAGCTACACATCGCTTCAGTGTGTTTACAATCCTCCTCACCACTTTTCCACTATTTCCCCCCACTATGTGAGCCCACTTGTGCTGCCTGGGGCTGCAGCCAGGCACCTTTGGAGATTGTGAGGAGCCTTGCAGAGCTGGGATAAAACACAGGCAGAGCAGAGGGATGGCAGCAGGGGGGTAAAGATCTCCCAAGGAACAAGGTTAGAGGAGATGAAGGAGAGGATTTAATTTAGTAAAAAATGGAGAACCTCCTGTAATAACTAATGGTAGAAACCAGGCAGTGGGATTTCACAGTCAGGAAAACCCAGACAGGGTAACAGGATGGGTGAGGAAGGATGTACTGAGGGGATAGAAGATGCCAGGTGGCAAGAGAAGCCAGCCCTGACCCTAAATCAAAGCATTTCTCCTGCTGTGAAGGACAAGAGGGATTACAAGACTGCTGGGAGAGGGATGATTAAGGGGAAGGATAATGATAACCTAAAAGATTCAGCTCTGATTTGACCAGGCACTAGGAGCAGGTAGCCAGACTGGGACCAGCTGTGGGACACATGGGCCATCCCAGCCACCCTGGGAATGTCCAGGGTGTGGGAGATGCCCCCAGAACCACCTGAGAACCCGGTGCCAGGCCGGGGGTGGTGGAGGGGTGAAGGCAGGGCTGACTCCACGGCCGTGTCCCGTCCAGAGCCATCCAGCACCGCTCTGTGACAAGGCTGCAGTCAGGCTCTCCTCGGGCACACGGGAAGAACAAACTGTTCTGAAGCCAGCAGCAGCAGCAGGACACACTCAGCCCTGCAGCCAAAAACATTCCTGTGGGGCTCCCACTGCATCAGTGCCCTCACAAGTTGACTCAGCAACTGAACATTTTCTCAGGAGTATTTAGTTCAGCCTGACATCGAAGAGCCGGCTTTACTTTCCCTGCTGGAAAATGAAACCCGCTGCAAAGTGGAAGTGCTTCAGAAAAGGATGCCTTGCTCCAAAAAACATAAACCAGAAAAGGTTCAACTTTTCCTTTTTTTGCCAGCTGAAATGACTGTCCAAGCTGTGCTGGCACTTCCCACCCCTCTCCACTGCCTCCTTCTGACAATGACTTTTACCATTCCCTAGTAGTGCAATTTGGGGAGCTGGATGTGTGCAATGAGACTCACCCCTGTTCCTGTGGCTGTCAAACAGGCTCATCTCTGAGCCCTGTCCCTGGGTGGTGTGGTGCTTGCCATGGTGGGGAGCTTGCAGGGAGGTTCTGGAGAGGATGTCCAAGGAGAAATCAGGTCATGATGTTCATCCCTGGGGATCTGAGCCCTGCTCCTCCCGGATTCAGGGAGTGGATGCTTAGCAAGGGGAGGACCTGAACTCTGCAGGGTGTGGGAGCTGGTTGGGGCATGTCCTGGCATCTGAGTCAGCATTCCTGCCCTCCTAACACTCCCTTCCAGTGCCATGGTGGGAATGCTGCCACCCTCCCGTGATTCTCCCCTCGAGCACAGCAAAGCCTGAAACCGGACCTGCTTTAACCCCAGCTTTATTCTTCCTGGCAGCTGTCCAGTTCACCAGGGACTGGGAGACTGGCTGGGTGCAGGCAAACACCTCCTACAAGTCCTTCAGCGCTGCCCAGGTGAACGCGGACATCGGGCTGCACATCGGCCTGGCAGGGGTGAACGTCACACTCAGGGGTGAGTCTGACGGCCCCGTCTGGAACTCTGGAGTAGCCACGGCCCCAGGAGATCCACAGCTGCTCTCTGAGGCCCCTGGTCTGTCTGAAGGCTCCTGGGAGCCTGCCGTGCCCATGCTCCTGGCTGGCAGTGCCCAGGTGCTGGCACAGCACGGCCGCAGCTCGTCCCTCCCGCAGGAAACCCAGTGAAGCAGATCAACGAGACCATCGACTACAACGAGCACTTTCCCTGGAACTTTGGAGCGGATTATGAGCACAGCTACAGCGAGGGGCTGGAGAAGGGGTTGCCCAGCCCCATCCTCTACGTGGCAGAGAAGTTCAGCAGGCAGAGCCCCTGTGCTGTGCACAGGCAGTACCGCACCGCCGGCCACTACGCCTCAGCCGTGCTCTGGTGAGCTTCCTGCCCTGCTGAGCCCTCCTGTCCTGCTGCAGGCAGGGGAGATCAGGGGTGTGGAGAACTTGGCTGCCTTTCCCCTAGGCCTTTGGGCTGGCTGGGATTGCATGGTGCCAGGAGGGAAGCTGTGTGCGTGGAGGGCTCCCTGCCAGGCACTGCAGACATTTCAGGGTGAGCAGTGCTGGTTCTCCCTGCTGGACAAACCCACTGGGCTGGGCACAGGACAGAGGAACGTGGTGCAGGTCCTTGTCATGATGTGATGATAATGGTAGAGGTCCATCCCTGTGCCTGGAGTTGAAGCTGCTGTCCTTGGTGGCCCAGAGAGGCCCATGGACACATGAAGAACTCTCCCAACCCTACCTGTGAGTGTATTTTCTAAGATTTTATCTTAGTGTATTTTATAAAGTATTGTACACTTTTATCTAAGTGTATTTTCTAAGATTCTATCTAAGATTTGGATCAGGTGAGGAAAAGATACTGCTGCTGTTGTTGTGGAATTGATCTTGACTCTGGCAAGGTCAGAAAGCCCACTTGGGCTGGGGGAGAGCAGGTTCCCAGCTGGCAGGAGGTGGTCCCTTCCACCTTATGTTGGCCATGGAGAACCATTGCAGTGCTGTTCTTCCTGCTTGGTGTTTGGCAGCAGGGACACAGAAGCTAGAGAAGAAGCCTGGTGATGCCATGGAACAAGAGCTCCAGATCCATAGCTGAAGCCTTCCGCTGTAGCCCAACTCCTCAGCACGTGCAGAGCTCCTGCAAAAGACCTTTACCTGCTCCTGCATTTATCTCAGTCTTGGGTGCCTCTCTCAGGGTCTGCTGCCCCACATGTGGAAGGGCTGGGAGCTGGGATGATCCAGGTACCCTGAGTGGGCTGCCACAGCCTCCTTGAGGCTGCTACTGCCTGTGGGCTGAGCGAGGGGAAGAGGAAATCTGTGTTTCTGCCTCCTGGATGTAGCAGTGTGAGCCTTGCACGTGTGCTTGCTCAGCATGGGGATTAGGGACCATTCCTGCCTGCCCACAGAGCTTCTCCACCTCCCACAGCTCCTACTTGGAGCCCAGATTCCTCCTGCCACATGGAAATCCCCACACAGAGCATCCTGATCCGTGGCACTCGCACCACTCATCTGTTGGTCTCCTCTTGTCTCCAGGGTAGCCTTTTGCACGTGGATCATCTCCAACATCCTCCTCTCCATGCCTGTCCTGGTTTATGGAGGATACATGCTCCTGGTCACAGGGGCCTTCACCACCTTCTCACTGCTCTCGTTTTCCACCGTGAGGAGCTCCCCCATGTGCCTGATCAAGATTGGGAGCAGGACCCTGCACGTGGCCTATGGGGGATCCTTCTGGCTCGTGCTGGCAATTGGTGAGAACATCAGGGTGCCGTGGGTCACATCACTGTGTCCCTCCAGAGGTACAAGGGTCCCAGGTGGGAAGTGCAGCCCCCCAGAGCCTCAGCCCTGGCAAAGCAGATGTGGAGAGGGGTGGGAAAAGGGGAAACACCATCCTCATCTCAAGGGCAGTGGAGGCATTTAGAGCTCCTGAGGTGCAAACACTTTGGGGTCACTTGCCTGGGTTTTCAGACAGGTGTCTGGGGTTTAAGGATGTTTAGAACAGTTCACACACTGGAAGGCCACCTTCCATAAAGCAGAGGCATTGTCCTCTGGCAGGGGACAATCCAAGGAGGGCTCTGGGGTGGGGACACTGCTGGAGTGACACGATCCCAACCAGAGAGCATGTTTGTTTCCAGGCCTGCTCTGTTTCGTGGTTGGGACCACCATTGTGGCAATGCACCACCTCAATCTGGACCTGCTGAAAACTTTCTTTGATCTTCATGAGGACAAAGCAGAGGAGTACCAGGAAATGCCTGAGGTGTTCATCAACCCTCATTTTGTGAACAAGGGCCTGTTTCCTTCCCAGCCCTCTGAAATCAACAGCATCTAGAGGAAAGTCCTCATTCTTTCCCTGAAGATCAACCCAAAAGGGCAAAACAAATTCTTCATGATGTCCCCAGAGATGCATTTCCCCATCCAACAGCCCCACACTGGGATAGGTCCTTGCTGGGAAGTGTACCTTCACAGACTGTCCCTCTGCCCTCTGGAAGGGGCAGGCTGTGCTGGCAGCTCACAGCTCACAGCTCACAGCTCCAGAGGCTTGAGCTGCACACCCCCCTGGGGATCCTCATCCCAGGAGGAATCCCTTCCTGCTCCATGCCCTGCCACACTGCAGTGCAGGCATTCTCCAATGCTCTGCTCCTGCTGGGACTGAGAATCACCTCATGGGTGACATTTCACCCTGGGAGTACCTGCCACTCCAAAAACCTGGGATTAAATCTGCTCCTTTCTTTCCCAAACATGACATTTTGTGGTTTAGGTGTATCCTGGAAAGCCAGGCATAGATCCAGCTTCTGCAGGCTGGATGCTGCAGGAGCTGGAATAAAAAATCTGCTCCAGAAACAAAGGCTGAGTAAATGCACCAGATTGCTGTGGGGGATGTGGTGATTTGATTCTTTTCCCCTTCAAATTTGGCTTTGATTAGGCAAAACTTGTAGCCTTGTGTGAACTGAAAAGATGCCATAGGGAAGGAAAGGGAGTGAAGGATGAATTTATCCCTGTCCAGCTGGGGCACACTGCAGCAGGGAGGGGTGGGATCTGTCCCTCTGCCTCACTCAGGTGAGACCCCACCTGCAGAGCTGCCTCCAGAGAAGGACCTGGAGCTGCTGGAGCCAGTCCAGAGGAGCCATGGAGAAACTCCCAGGGCTGGAGCCCCTCTGCTCTGGAGCCAGGCTGGGAGAGCTGGGAGTGCTCAGAGAGGGGAGAAGGCTCCAGGGAGAGCTCAGAGCCCCTGCCAGGGCCTGAAGGGGCTCCAGGAGAGCTGGAGAGGGACTGGGGACAGGGACCCACATGACAGGAGATGGAATAACTTCCCACTGCCAGAGGGCAGGGATAGATGGGATATTGGGAAGGAATTCATCCCTGTGAGGGAGGTGAGGCCCTGGCACAGGGTGCCCAGGGAAGCTGCAGCTGCCCCATCCCTGGAAGTGCCCAAGCCCAGGCTGGACAGGGCACTTGGAGCAACCTGGGATAGTGGAAGGTGTCCCTGCCCATGGTGGGGGGTGGAACAAGATGAGCCTTAAGGTCTCTTCCAACCCAAACTATTCTGGGATTCTATATCTGAATGCTGGAAACCTGAGCACCCTCATTCCAGTTAATTTTAAAGTATATAATCTCAATGTTTTGACTTTTATTTTTGAGATCCTTCTGGTAAGTTACTTATTTCTGGCAGATGATACTTGTGTGTCACTAATTTGGTTTGTTCTGTGCAGGAATTATTTTCAACAAAATAAATTTTCCTGAAACCCCTGTCCTTTGAAACACTGTGGACATTTAGGGGGCTGGTTTCTTAAGAAGGGGCCGTGGGCACATCTGAAGGTCACTTCTGGCAAGCCCCCAGCAGCAGCATTCTTCTCGTGGGGATAAATTCCTTGTTGGCACGTTTCAAGGTCACACACCCAGAAACCTTTGTCATGAGGAGCTACGAGAATTTAGGAGAGCCTCAAAAGGACTTTAACTAGCTGAGTGCTGGGGCTGAAGCTGTGAGATCAAACCACCAGAACTCCCTCAGGAAAAGGAGGATCCTTCCTTGAGAGTTTCTTGCATCCAGACACGTGAGGTTTGAAGGCACTGACGGGAAGATGGTGCAGCAAACACAGGTTACTGGGGCTGGTGTGGGACAGATCCCGAGACACAGGAGGCCTTTCCCAGCCTTTTGGCCATTTGCACTGTGCAGGTCCCACCTCCTCCCTCCAGCACAGCTCAGCTCCCTGGCTGGACTGAGGTGCTGCTGGACATCAAGAGGTAAAGTTATCACCACTAAATCCGTGGCTCCTGGCCCAGGTGGGCTCTGCCCCCGCAGTGTCTGGGGAATCTGGCATCCATCCAGAACCAGTGCCAGCAATGCAACAACCACGGTGAGATCTCAGGGAGCACAGCCTGGGGCTCTGCAAGGATCATGGCCACCCCCCTGGTGGCACTCACTGCAGCCATCTCCCCCAGAAGGAACATAGCAGAGACAGGTCTGTCAGGCCTGAATGCCAGCTGACTAAACCAAAGAGATTCCTTGCACCTTGGATCTAGTCCATCTCTAGGCTGAAGCACCTCCTGATAGGTCTTGCTGGGAATATCCTGGCTGGGACCTCCCAAGCCAAAGGAGTTGAGCTCCAAACCCTGCTGGGTCCTCTAGGTTCCCATTGAAGGCCCTTCCCACCAGAATGGGATGGGAGAGGATGTCGTGGCTGAGCTCCTCCCTGGCCCATGGTGGCTCCTCTGCAAACCTCTCTGCAGGGCTGGAGAGAGCTCCCATCAAACCTCCCACATGCTCAGGGGCATGCCAGAAACTAAAATTCCCCCTGCTTGTTTGCTGGGGATATTCCAGTTCCCTCTTTGGGGGCACTGACTCGACCTCATTGCCCTGCACTGGCTGAGCCCCGTTAGGTGCCCCATTGAGGATCACAAAAAGGCTCTGCCTTTTCCTCATCCCTTCCCTGTGGCTGCCATGTCACAGCAGCAGCCCTCAAAGTGACACCTCTATCAACAGGCAGGTGAAAGGGCAAGGCAAACTTATTTTATTGAGATAGAGAGGGAAATAAGTGAGCACAAAACAGAAAGAAAATGTGAAACACTCCACGAGGCAGAGCTGAAGCGTGCACCCTCTCTGCCTGTGTGGGCAGGGGTCCTGCTGCCTTGGGCAGAATTTCAATGTCTCCTGCCCCTGACATGTGTATTTCCACAGCTGAGCAGGAGGAACCCAGACTGGAGGCGCTGCTCCCCTCTCCCTAATTGGTTACAGCTGATCTCCAAGGCACTGCTGTACCTCCTTTCCCACCTCCTCCTCTCCTTCCCTCCCTCCTGGTATCTCCAGCATCCTACTAAACTGTGTTCCTATTTGTCATGGTGCTCTTCACCCTGGGGAGCAGCTCCATCTGCACTTCCTGACTGCTGATGGGAACAGTATCCAAGGCAAGAGGACTTTTTGGGGGTCCTCAGGGTGAGGGGGCTGTTGTGGGCTCTACTTCTCCTTTGGTTCATATCCATGGGCCTTCAGTTGCTTTCTTTCTCCCCATCTTGTTCTGATTTAATCTCTGTATCCTGGGGAGGGCTCAGGGTTTGTTGGGATGGACCAGGGGGAAAGGCAGTAAAACAGAAAAAAAAAAAAAAAAAAAAAAGGGAAAGAAAAGAAAAGAAAAGAAAAGTCAACTGTTGTGTTTGAGACACCTTTTCAGATGTGGATATTCTCATCACTTGGTTCTGGTCACAACCTTCCCAGCTGGGGTCCTGATGGATTTGGTGGGTTCAGGAGCAGCATGTCCAGCCCTGGCTCTGCGTGCCCTGTGCCTCAGAGCGGGGTGGCTGAGCTCACATGGCAGAGCTCACCCAGGGGCACCATCAGCCCATCCTGCACAGAGCAGCTGGGCTCAGCTGCCAGGCAGGACCTGTCCCACGCCTTCTCTTCCCTGCTCTTGTCCAGGCTGAAGATGAGCTTCAGCTTCTCTGGCTGCAGGGAGTTGAGGATGACGATGGCCAGCCCCAGGAGCAGGCACAGCAGCCCTGCAATGCAGAGTGGCACCAGTGCAGGAGCCTGGGACATGTGGCATCACCCAGCAGCTCCCTGGCCATTGCTCCTTCCCCATCTCGATTCTAGCATCACTTTGGGCTCCCCACTACAAAAGAGAGGTCAATGAACTGGGGCAGAGAGCTGGGGCTGGAGCCCACCCTGCACAGGGAAAGGCTGGAAGACCTGGGCTTGTTTAGCCTGAAAAAGAAGAGTGTCCAGGGGGAATTAGTTACCATCTGCTACTGGAAAAGGGCTGGTGTCCCTGGAGGTGAATGTTGTAATGTGGAAAATTCTGGTTTGATCAAAGGAAACAATTGTTGCCTGGAAGTGGAGCAGGTCCTGGGGGGCAGAGGGAATCTCTATCCAGCAGGTAACCTCAGACATTCAAATCTCTTGTCTGCTCATCTCTTTTTCTCCACAACCTCAATAATTCTAATCTAAAATCTTCTTACCTAAAATTATCATTTTCTGTGACCAGCCATGGAAAAGGAAGGGATGGGGTGCTGTTGGGACATCATTTCTGTGGGGATGGAGAAGAAAATCCCCAGAAGGAAGCTGAGCACTCACCTGCTGCTAATGTCAGCCAAAAGGATTCACCATAGTCAGTCCTCAAGGAAGCTGGGCCGAACTGGATGGGGCACTTGAGGGTGTTTCTTGCGGTGGAGAAGAAGAGCAGTGAGAGGAGGATCAGAGTGGCCGTGACCAGAAGCATGTGGCCACCATAGAGCAGGATGGACATGGAGAAGAGCATGATGGAAATGAGCCACGTGCAAAAGGCCAGCCTGTGAAAGGAGCACAGAGCAGAAAACATCAGGCTTGGAGCACCTACTCAGGGTCTCCTCTGCATATCCCAACGGAGGGACAAAGTCCTGGGCAGCCTGGTCTCACTGGCCTTGCTTCAGCAGATGGCTGGGCAGCCTGCTCTAAGGAGCCCTTACAAGCCAAACAACTGTGTGATGATACGAGTGGTGGAGCTGTGGGACAGATCCCACAGCAGGGAAAAGGGATCTCCACACCTGGGAATGTTCAGTATTGAATTTCCTGAAGCCCCCAAGCACCTTGGTATGGCTTTGGCATCAGCCCTGCTCTGGGTGTGGGACTGGAGTAGAAATCTCTGGAGGTTCCTGAAAGAAATGCTCATGTTTAATAGCTCAAAATGTGGCCATCTGCAGAGGCAGCAGGTGCTTTGCTGGGGCTGGGTTCCCCCCTGACAGGGGAGAAGGAGGGCTTTTGCATGTGTGGTGGCAAGCCCTCTGATGTGCAGAAGACAGAGGACCCCTCAGCAGCTCTGGGTTTTGAGCCAGGTGAGGGAGAAGGCTGATAAGAAGCAGACCCTGGAGAGGCAGAGGGATGGTTTTTATCATGCCAGTGCCCTCCCTTACATACAACCAGCTCAGCTGAAAACCTCCCCCTCCCTTCCCAGGAAGGTCCTGCTCACATTGTTTCCCTTCACACCTCAGCCCGAGGGTTTTCATCCCTTCTGAGGGGGCAGAACTGATTCAACACTGGTGTGAGAGACAGGGTCATGTCTTAGAAGGGGTCCTAAACCATCAAAGACCCCCCAAAGCACCTCAAAACTCTGAGCCCTTCCAGAGAAATACACCTGATTATTTTTACAGCAGACCCCTCTGCAGGGAAGGTGCCCAGGCACTTAAGCCTGGACCAGCACTGAACTCTGGGTTTCGTGGGACCCCCACCGCTGAGAGGACCAGAAGAGGATCAGTGACACTGTCTGGTTCCATGGGTGCTCATATCCTTTTACTCAATCTGTCTCCCTCTCTTTCTCTCTCCTCACCCTTTCCTCTTTTATTTCTTTCCATCTTTGTCTACCTCATATTTACAGTGACATAAAATCCATGCTGTTGACTTCAGCATATGGTCTCATTTACACCTTCATTTGTGCAGAGGATTCTCTAATAGTCAGATTGTAACAGCCCTGCCAAAGTAACTCTTTCTGATTCTTGTGATTGTCCACAGCTGACCACCCCCAGGCAGTTCCCACATGTCCAGAGGGACAATGGCATGGAAGGACACATTTGTTTGGAGAACTGCACCATTAGCCATGCCCACACCTGATTCAGCACCTGGAGTGTGCCCAGCTGCCAGCCCTACCCTGTGCTTGGGGCTTGGATTTAGGTCCCTGGGGAGGTGAGCCTAACAGACTTTTCTGATGCCAAGAAAAAAACAAACAAACAAAAAAAAGCTTTCATTAATATTTCTTCCGTGAAATACAGGAATGTTTGGGTGGGGATAATTGTTTTCCCTGAAAATAGAAAAGGAGATGGGTACAGGTACCTGGAACCTACATTCAGGGGGGGAATTGCAAAGCTCTCTCTTCCCTGCAGTGCCTTTCCCACCACCCTTGAGACTCGTGAGTGTGCTCTGGGACTCCACAACCACAACACACACAAGGGCTCTACTGAGCACCCTCCTGATGGTCTCTCCTGCTCCCCCTAGGCAGGTCTGTGACCACTTGGACGTGCAAAAGAAGACCCTTCACAGCAGGTCCTAACCTGGACCCTTAATCTTGGTCCTTGGGAGAGATCTCAAACCTTGAACCCCACGGTTGCATCTGTTTTCCCTTCAATGAATTTTTCTCAGACTGCAGTTTTGTACATCAAGAGGACACATAAAAGGAGTCTGGGGACATGGACAAAAGATGCTCCAAGAGCTGGAGCCCCTCTGCTCTGGAACCAGGCTGGGAGAGCTGGGGGTGCTCAGAGAGGAGAGAAAGCTCTTGGGAGACCTCAGAGCCCCTGACAGTGCCTGAAGGGGCTTCAGGAGAGCTGGAGAGAGACTTGGGAAAAGGGTCTAGAGGGACAGGATGAGGGAGAATAACTTCCCACTGCCAGAGGGCAGGGTTAGCTGGGATATGGGGAAGGAATTCATCCCTAAGAGGGTGCTGAGGCCCTGGCACAGAGTGCCCGGAGAAGCTGTTCCATCCCTGGAAGTGTTCAAGGCCAGGTTGGACAAGGCTTGGAGCAACCTGGGATAGGGGAAGGTGTCCCTGCCCATGGTGGGGGTTAGAGCACCATAAGCTTTAAGATCCCATCCAACCCGAATCACTCTGTGATTCCACAATTGTATGAACCTAGAGCAGGCCAGGAAGCATGACAATCCCAGATCCTGCAGACAGACAGGGCTTACAGACAAGGGTGGCTCCATAAAGCTCCTCTGCTGTCCCTGGTTCTTCCCAGCTCCCCAGTCCATGGGACAGAGCTGAGCCCTCGCTGTAACTCACCACAGGGTGAGGGACACGTAGTGGCCGGCGGTGCGGTACTGCCTGTGCACGGCACAGGGGCTCTGCCTGCTGAACTTCTCTGCCACGTAGAGGATGGGGCTGGGCAGCCCCTTCTCCAGCCCCTCGCTGTAGCTGTGCTCATAATCCGCTCCAAAGTTCCAGGGAAAGTGCTCGTTGTAGTCGATGGTCTCGTTGATCTGCTTCACTGGGTTTCCTGCGGGAGGGACGAGCTGCGGCCGTGCTGTGCCAGCACCTGGGCACTGCCAGCCAGGAGCATGGGCACGGCAGGCTCCCAGGAGCCTTCAGACAGACCAGGGGCCTCAGAGAGCAGCTGTGGATCTCCTGGGGCCGTGGCTACTCCAGAGTTCCAGACGGGGCCGTCAGACTCACCCCTGAGTGTGACGTTCACCCCTGCCAGGCCGATGTGCAGCCCGATGTCCGCGTTCACCTGGGCAGCGCTGAAGGACTTGTAGGAGGTGTTTGCCTGCACCCAGCCAGTCTCCCAGTCCCTGGTGAACTGGACAGCTGTGAAGATTTTGGGGGTTAGTTACAGCCTGGCAGCAAGGTGTCTGGTTCTGGAAGTACCTGCCAGGATGGTCACCATGGCCTGGGCATCACCATCCTTATCCCAAGGCCAGGACTGGGCTGGTGGCCCCAAGATCCTGTATGTCCTCCTCAACATCAACCACGACCCTGCAAATTCCACTTGGGCTGGTTTCTCCCCATCCCCAGTGCAGACCCTGGTGGCAGTGGGGCTGATTTGTGGACACTGTCTGGGCACTGCTTCTCATCTAGGCCCTGCCAATCTGCCTGAATTCCCTGGAGGGGTGCCTGAATTCCCCCTGGTGGTGACTGCCCTGGATATGACCACCAGCCTCCACCAGACTGGAGTGCCTTCCGCCAATTGACATGTGTCCATCTTGCCCATGAACTCATCCTGCAGGCTGGACTCGGCCCTTGACTGGTCTATCCACCTTCCCCCTCCATCTCTTGGGCACTCAGGAGCCTCCCCCAGGAGCCCCAGCACTCACTGAGGATCACTGCTCCCATGAAGAGTCCCAACACCAGCCGCAGGAACCAGAAGAGTCGCTGTAAGGGGTGACAAGAGTGCAGAGACAGGTGTCAGTCAGATTTTACCACGGGGACCTCAGCACCAAGCACGTAATTTAGGAACATCAAATGGTGAGAAATAGACCTGTCCCTCCCCTGGGGAGTCACCCCATGTGCTTTGTGGGTGGGTATGGGGTACATCTGTGGCTGGGGGGAGACAGCAGGGAGATCCAGACAGAGGAAGAAGATCAAAGGAACTCATTGGAATAAGCTGTGATGTTCCTTTTATTGGGAAGGAGGGTGGAGACATTCCTCTAACAGCTTTCAGCTGCAATTTCCAAACTTATCCAAACCTCGTGTGTTTGGACATGTTGACAGAAGATCACAGCTGGAAGTGGAAAGAGTAGGAAAAAGGAGTTACCAGGCATTTGTAGCGTCCTCTGGGAGACAGAAGCCCCTTAACCAGCCCTGCTGCAAAAGCAGGCACACAGGAGCACCCGATGTGGCTCACAGCAGGGCCTGCTGGCCACACAGAGCCCGGCGAGTGGTGCTGGGACATGCCCGGTACACACCTCCCTCTTTTATTGAGGTTTCTGGGAAGGTGGGGTGAGGTCTTTGAGCCTCACCCTGCTATTCCACTCTGGTGAAATCATTTCGGCTTGTTCACAGACAAATCCAGCCAAGATCAGATCTGGCTCCCAGAGAAATCTGGGGTGGAAGAGTTTGGTGTCTATGGAATGAGTGTTCATGCTGGGATGGGCTGGAGCTCAGCCCCACGGCTCTCTAGAGATCCCAGAGCTGTGGCCATGAGCCTGCGGGCAGCTTTGCTTGCCAAGGCTGGGAAGGAGGAGGAATGTGGGATGAACGGGCAGGAACCGGAGCTCTGAACTGCCCCTGCCCCTCCACTTACCCCCCTGCCCCGGATCCCCGGCAGGATGATGATGAACGTGAGCAGCATGGAGAGGAATGTGGTGACAATGACAGCCCGGGTGGTGTCAAAGGGGAAGCAGGCAGTGGCTCCAGGGTAGAAGGGGTAGGAGCCATCCCACAGCGTCATCCTGCTGCCTGGAAGGACTCAGAGTTGGCATCGAGAGAGACGGCAATGAGAAAATCCACTCCAAGCAGCCTCCTCCGCGGAGCTGAGTCCTGCGCCCTTGCCAGCGCTCCGCTTGTCTCTGGCGCGGCTGTTTGTCCATCCCAGTGCCCGGGGACACTGCAATCCCACCCTGGACTTGCACTTAGGCGTCTCCCACGGGAACCCTGCATCTTCCCAGCATACAGCCCCCAGCAAAGCCGCGTTGGAGCCAGCAGGGCACCTGCTGCAATACTCAGGCTGTCCCCAAGGAGGGACAGCACGACATGCAAACACCACCGGCCCGCTCGCTCCCCTCCTCTGTTCTCCATCCCCGAAACCTTCCCCGTGCTCCCACCCTCCTTGTTCAGCCTTTATCTGACAGCCTGGCCCCGCTGTGCTCGGGGTGAACCTTCACAGACCCAGGCTGAGCCCGGAGGGAGTTCGCTCCTCATCCCCCAGGGAAACGGGAATAACCCGGAGGGGACGGAAGACCCGCCCGTCCCTGGCAGCGGCGCTCCCAGCCAGGAGCCAGCTGGGGTAAGGGTGGGACGCTGCTGGAGACACCAAATGATGTTTTCAGCACAGCACTTCACCGGCTCACTCTCCTGCTGGAAAGGGCTGCTCAGCATCACCCGGGAATGGGAGCTATCCCTGCAGCAGCCGCAGGAACACCCGCACCTCCTTCCCCACGCCGAGCCTACCTCCGCTGCAGCCGGGCCGGGCTGGGAACTGCGACGTGCCCGGGGAGAGCCGGGATGGGCCGGGATGGGCCGGGGAGAACGGGGGATGATCCGGGATGGGCCGGGGAGAGCCGGGATGGGCCGGGATGGGCCGGGGAGAACCGGGATGGGCCGGGATGGGCCGGGGAGGGCTGGGAAGCCCCGGGATGCTGCCTGCCCGCCCGCTCGCTCCTCCTGTCAAGGCTGCGGGCGAGGAGCCAGCCTGGCGCGGAGTCACGGCTCTGCTTCTGCCAGTGCCTTGTGGAGTGCCCTCCTCCTCAGGTGCCTGGATCACCCGGCCTCTCCCATCGCGGGCCAGCCGCTCCGGCACTCCTGCTGAGTGCCAGGGCACGCAGGAGCCATGGACTGCCTCGGTCCTGGGAAGGGTTTGCCCTCATCTCCTTGACTCTTCCTGCAGAACAGTAAAAAGTCCGGCTCCAGACGGCATCAAGACCCTGGAGCTGCCAGGCCCCTCTGGATGTTGGTGGGACCAGAGGGGCTCAAAGCCCTCATCTCCAGGGCCTGGAGAAGATTCCCAGCTGAGGCCATGGGCTGCAGGGTGTGACCCTCACCTCGGGGTGACCCTGCAGCATGACCCTGCTTCTGGAGGAGCTTCCCTGAGAAGGACCAGACTGAGCTGCTGGTCACCAGGCCAGGGGTCCAGAGGTGCTCCCAGCCCCTCTGTGCAGGAGATGCTCAGCTTGGTTACCTGGCCATGGTGTGGAGATCATGGAAATTCAGGCTTTTGGGGTTTGTTCCTGTACCTTGGTGTTTCAGTTGGCTGGAGAAACTTGTACTGATACTGAGAGTGGCAGAAACACTCTCCTGACCTGTGTTTGGGGTCTTCCCTCTGAAACTGGCACAGCCATCGCCTGGGTGTTTCTTTTTCTGCATCCCAGTGAATGGGCTGGCTGGGTACCCAACCCCTTGGCACAGGGAGGTAAAAACAAGTTTTCACTCATGCCCAACAGGAAATTAAGGTGTTTTTTGGGCAAAGACTTTGCCATTTCCCCTCAAATGCCCAACTGGTCAGGCCCAGTCTGAACACTGAATCCCTCCTCAGAAGTTGTTGAAAAAAAATTGAAAGGCTGCTGTGGCTGGGGAATGTGTGTGCAGGGATGTGCTGCAGGGCTGTCTGCTGGGGACGTGGCACCAGCTCCAGCTCTGGCAGCCTCTGCAAAGCAAACTGGACTTCACAGTAAATGGAGCAAATCCTTAGGGGTGATGGCATGGACATGTGGGGCTCTGGACCTGCTGGAAAATAGAACCACCTCTCCCTCCAGTGTGGAACAGGGTAACTGAGGAGGCAGCTGGCAGGATGAAAATAATCAAGATGAGGAAGATTGAAGCATGTGAAGTGACATGTGGGATGAAGGTCTAAACCATCCCTCGTTGCACTCCCTGGAGCTGGGGGGGGCAGCAGAGGGATGAGCCCTGGCTTGGATAAACCAATGTGTGGGGTTTGCCTTTGGGAGGGATTGGTGGGTTTGGGGCTGCTCAGACAAGCATCACAAATGGAGATACACTATTCCCAAAAATGAGCACAAGGGAGCTGGACTCCCCCTCCTCTAAAGAAGGTGACCAGCAACACAAGGTTTGTGTGCAAGGACGTCTGGGGAGCTCCCAGAAATGCTCTGGTTCTCTCATCTGGCCCCAGCAGTGATGGAAATGGGGCAGGGTTGTGGCAGTGGGATGCTCCCCTTCCCTGATGAGATCATATCCTGGGAAGTGTGAGAAGACGACTTGATTTACCACCCACCCAACACTCTGCATAAAGGAAGAGGTTATTATTACAACTGGCTGTTTGTGTTTTCCTCCTTTGTAAATTTTCAGTTTTCTCAGTATTTCTGCAGGTAGTAGAAGTGCATATTTCATCACACAGTTTCCAGGGAACATCACACATTTTCCAGGGAATTTCTTCTCCCAGTGGCAGCACCCTGCCCTTGCTGGGGCAGCCCTTTTCCTTGGGCAGCTTCTGCTTCATTGCCTTTCTTGCCTCGGGAGAGATGGATCCCCCGATTAGGGATGAGTCATTTGATCCAGGTCACTGGATGGAGGTGGGGGCAAGGGGAGGAACACTCATCAATCACCTCTTATGCAAACAGATGATGAGTGCCAGATCAGCCCTTCGCTCTCAGGGCTGGGAGGTGCAGGGAGGAGTGGGTACGTGCCTGGGCAGGGATTTTGGGGATGGACAGGGAAGATTTCTGTCTGACCCCTTGGAGCCAGAAAGATAGATGTGGTGCTTGTATCCAGTAGTCTGCCTCATAGCTGCCCCCATCACCCATCTGTCTTCTTCCCTGGCAGGGACAGTGCTGCAGCTGGGCTTGAGCTGGTGCTCTGTTGTGATGAAGCCCATTGTGTGCATCTTTGCCCAGGAATCTTTGCCACAGCTGAATGCCCATGATGGAGCAGCTTGAAGGGAACGACAGGGGGAAAGAAGGAGGGACCCCCTCCCATCAGTTCCACCTTGATGAACAGAGAGGTTGCTGTGGCCTTGCTTTGGCTCTAGATATATTTGCAAGAGGGGTCTATTTTTCCAGCTCTATTTGGAAGTTACATATTTTGAAAAGAGAAGGTGTTGCTGCCCACTACACTGACCAGTGGGTTTCATATCTTATGATGGAGACAGCTCAAGGTCAAGTGAAAGGCCTGCCAGGAGATGGAGGCAGAGCTCAGCAGTAGCCACACATCAGTTCAGTGGGAACTGAAACAAGGAGGGGTTTCAGCCACACTTTGAGGGAATCCTCATCTAGAAATTGTGTTGAGTATTCAGCCCCCTCCCTGCTCCTTCCAAGAGCCATCATGCAGGAGAGGAACAAGCCTCTGGACATGATCTAGACCTTCTGTGGTACATGACAGGGAGAGTATCTTGCTTTGGGTACTTGATCATCTCTACTTCTAGCCCCAGACAGCTCCTCTAAGGTCCTGCCAGTGTTACAGAGTTGCTGCCATAAGTTCTCAGAGACACAGGGGACAGAAACCTAGCTGTCCCATTGCCCTCCCAAATATCCCCATCCCACCCAGAGCCCTGTGTTTGACCCCATGTCTGAGTGGGGAAGGGGCTGGGGTTGGTCCCATTCCTTCCCTTGCTCCTTCCTGGGGTGCAGCTTGGATGAGGGGCTGCAGGTCCAGCCCTCCTCTGCCCCTGGGGTTTGGAGAGGGATCAGGAGAGGGTCCAAGCTGATCCCCTGGGATGTGGGAGGGGAAGAATGTAATTTCCCATCTTGCATCTGTCACAGGGTGTTTTCATCAGAGAGCAGATGGGTTTGGCAGCTCCCAGTGCCCCTCCAGACTCATCCCAGAGTGTCTCCCTCACCAGCACAGCTCCTCTGCCCTGGTGTGAGTCTCAGGAAGTGCATTAGCTGTGGGATGCATTTCATCAGGGATTTCACTTGGGGAACCTTGTCCCCACAGGTAACAGCCCTTCCTGCCACTTCCATGTAACCGTCAGGGAGCTGAACTTTTCCAGCTTTGCTGGGGCTTGTTAATGATGCACTGTGTGGTAATTAGCACTTTCATCCCTGGTTGCAGCTTAGAGAGCTTTCTCTTTAATCCCTGACATTAGAGGCCAATTTTAAGCAATACACATTTTTCCATGGAAACTCCTCCGTCTTACATCTCCCTGCCAGCCTTGGAATCCCTTCACACCACCTCCTGAGGAGTGTGAGCTTCCAGATCTCACATCAGCAGAGTAGAAGATATCCAAGACAGATTTGGGGTTGGCCAGGTCACCTATGCATGTTCTCTATCAGCTCTGGTGCCACAAAAGCTTTGATGGATGATGCTCTCAGCTTTGGGACAAATTTCAGGAGGAAATGCCCTGGAATGAGTCTTTCCTCTAAGGAGAAAGGGTTTCAATAACTCTCTTTTCTTCTGCCAGTGAGAGAAATGGATACTGGGGATGAAAGTGAAAAAAAGTAAAACTGTTTATTCACAAAGCAAGGTAGGCACAAAGCACAGAGAGGGAAGGGAAGGTGCGGGAAGGGAAGGGAAGGGAAGG
>NC_031779.1:285741-295086 GCF_001522545.3 Parus major | reverse complement strand
AGGGAAGGGAAGGGAAGGGAAGGGAAGGGAAGGGAAGGGAAGGGAAAGTTCTTGCTTTAAAATAGCTAAAAACTAATCCCACAAAAAGAACAATGCAGCGTCCCTGATCCACCCTGGAGAGAGACAGATTGAGCCAAAATCACACAGGAGCCCAAAATTCCCTGCCTCACCCTGCCCCCCCTCCCAGATCCATCTTAAAGTCAGAGCAGCTGTTTTCTGGACTTAAAGCAAACAGTTAGGGAACAAAGCATCATTATAAAATCACCCCAGGACATGGCTGCTCTAGAGCTGTTTTCATCCCATAAGAAAGCCCATAAAGGAAGACCTTGTGGGTCTGTAGCTGGGATAATCCCTGTCTCTTGCTCCAAGGAGCAGCACTTGGCTGTAACACTGTAAGAATATCTCCTGAGCAGGGTCACGTAGAGGACTTGGGGTCAGACACAGCCCTGACACCTCCCAGACTGGGCAGGTAGGGTACTGTGATCCTGCCAACACAGCCAAGCACCTGTGCCTCTTTCCCAGGGTTAGTCACAACAGGAGAACACTCAGGATTTCAAGGCTCCATGTCCTATGATGTCCATGCTGTAATTGCTGAAGCACAGTCCATCTCAAACCAGAGCAAGGCATTTCTTTGGGCCAGGGTGAACTCAGCCCTTGGGGGAAGATTTGACTTGGGACCAGCAGCACTTGGAATCATTTCACATCCCAGAAGGCTGGGATTTCTCCTTGGCTGGGAATGAGGGTCAGGAGAAGGGTTTCCTCAGTTTATGGACTCTGCCTGTAAAAGCCCATTGAGTTCATTTCCACTGTGACATTGGGTTCCAGCTTTCAGGGCAGCAGAAGTTTGTTCCATGTTAAAGCCAGCGCTTGTTCCATCATCGCTGCACTTGTCCAGTTTCATCCAAGTTCATCCTCTGTTAATGTGATGCTCAGAGGGGAGTCAGGTTCAGATCCCCAAATCCAGACGGTGCTGTGAGGTGCCTGTTTGGATGAGGAGTGCATAGAAATGCCATAGAGGTGATAATCCACAGCATTATGTACCAGCTAACTTCATACAATTGAATTTATTAGCTGTTCTCATCCAAGATCAAATCACCTTGAGGCAAACATTGGCCTTTCCCATCCTCCAGCATCACCCACAAAGTGCACTCAGGTCCTTAAATAAAAGGAATTTGCCTTTGCCTGAGGCAGGAATAACCCAGATAGTTTTCTCCAGCATATTCCTTGTGTGCACTGCAGGAACTTTATCGCATTCCACTGTACCTGAAGGTCTGGATGGGCAGGGCCAGCCCAACAGGCAGCTCCCCTGGTGTTGGCTGAGCAGTAGTTGACCTTTCTTCAATGCACATCCCAATGTTTGAAGGTCCCATCACCCTCTCAGTGTGGTCTTTCCCAGTTTGATTTTTCCAGAGGCTGATGAGTGATAGGGAAAAGTGAGCTGGTGGGTTATGTCATAAAGAAAAGGCCTTTACACGCCTTATTACAATTCACAGGATCACTGAGGTTGGAAAAGACTTCCAAGAACATTGAGTCCAGTATGTGACCAATCCCCACTTTGAGACCAGAGCACTTGAATACCACATTGAGTCATTCCTTGAACACTTCCAGGGATGGGCACTCCCTCTCCTGAGCAGCCCCTTCTAATACCTCACCAGCCTTTCAGTGGAAAAATTTCTCCTGCAGTTCACCCTGAGCCTCCCCTGGCCCAGCCTGAGGCCGTTCCCTCTCCTCCTGTCCCTGTTCCTGGGAGCAGAGCCTGACCCCACCCAGCTGGCCCCTCCTGCCAGGGACTTGTGCAGAGCCAGACTGCTCTGCCTCTCTGAGCCTCCTTTTCTCCAGGCTGAGCCACTTCAGCTGCTCCTGGTGCTCCTTCCCCAGCTCTGTTCCCTTCTCTGGACCTGCTCCAGCCCCACAATGTCCTTCTTAGAGTGAGGGGACCAGAGCTTCCCCCAGGGCTGGAGATGCTTCAGCAGTGCCCTGCCCCAGGCTGTGGCCACACTGGTTTTGCTACGAGCCAGGTGCTGTTGGCTTTTTGGCCCCTTGGAATCTCTGGTTTGAGATGGTACACTGCATTTAACCTCACCTGCTCTGCACTCCCCAGAAATCATTCAGATACAGTTCCAAGCTCTGTAGTTCCAACCCACTTCCTCAGGTTGTCCCAGCCTCTCTTCTGGCTGGATTTACCTTGGTCAGGTAAATCCAAATCTTGATGGTCATATCAGCACATGAAGAGCTTTCCCTGGAGGAGCATGGGGGATGGAAATGGAATCTGTTTTGCTTCCTGATGGGAGCCTGCTCCCCTTTGTGCTTCCTTCCCTCCCTTCCTCACTGCCTGGCTTGTTGATCTCCTGTGGAAGAGAGGTCTCCAAGCACCTCAGAGGAGGGACCACCCCAGCCTGGGGCCTGAAGAACCCAGCAGGAGCGTGTTCTCTGTCAGTGAGCACTTCACTAAGCCTGGGGCAGCAATGACACCAAGTGGTGGCAGTGGAGTTTCACTGACATCCTCTGAGCCAGCTCCTCCTCTGAGTCCATCCCACAGCCAAAGACACAAATGTCAATTGTGTCCATTCATCTCCCTCCGTGCTCTTTTCCCATCCCTGGGGTGATGCCTCAGGCTGTGGGGGAAGGCCAGGGACAGCAGTGGGCACACGAGCTCGCAGGGTTTCCAGAGACACATGTCTCAGGTGTGAGCACCCCGGGAAAGCCGTCCCAGTGACCTGGAGGGGCCTCGTTGCATCTCTGATTGCAGAAACAGCAAGTTCTGCTGTGAGCGCAGACTTGAGCCCCAGCAGCAGTGTGGAGGGTTACCCTCAAACTAGAGGAGCAACAGGAACAAATCAAAGCTGGGAAAAAACCCAGACTGAAGAATTTACTCATTTTCTAAGCTTGGTGACAAAGCTTTGGTCCTGGAGCTTTCCAAATAACATGACCAGGTGAGTGACAGGACATTGTGCATGATGTGGGCCAGCAGGTAAACATCAGAAAGGTGAATGACAGGGTAGAGCCAGCAAATTGCCAAAAAAATATGAGTTTCCTCAAAAGCTTTCCTGACCCTCTCAGTTTGTAATCTAAATTCAGGAGGGAATAGTGGCCTAGGGCTTTGTCTGTGAGGGAGAAATAAAAACATTGAAACAGCTGAGCAGTGGACCCAGGCCTCATACACAAAGGTTTTCAAGCCCAAGGTAACCCAGTCTGAACTCAGCTCATGGGCAGATGGCTGGACTAGAGAGCTGCTGAGGTTTTCTCCAGCCTGAGTCATCCTGTGCTGGTAGGATGGTGCCCAAGGCAGGTACTGGGCACTCAGGTCCTAGGGGCCCAAGTCTGTGCAGCAGTTCAGAGGAGGAGGATGGAGATGCTCCATGGTGGAACACACACTCCTTGAGAGTGGAATGGAGCACTGCCATGGGAGGCAGTGCCTGTGGAAGACTCATCCCTGAGGGAACAGGTGAATCCCTCCTGCCTTCAGCTGCTGCTTCCACACGGGGGGCTGAGAGTCACCTGCAGGACAGCAGGGAGGAGGAGAGGTGCTGAAAGTAAGCCTGGCAAAGGGGAGGGGAGGTGCCTTCCCCAGGTGTAAAAATGCTTGGGGAGGTTGTTGTTTTCCAAAACCTGAATCAAACACTTAAATGAATTAACAATAAATTATATTCCCCAGGGCAAGCCTGCTCTGTCCATGGCAGCAGTCAACAAGTGACCTCACCCTTTTTTGTCTCAACCCAAAGGAGAGTGATGGGGGCTGGGGATGGACAGAGAGGAGTTGCACAGGTTTTGGCTGGGTCAGAGAGAGAATGAGGACCTCACCTGGGAGCCTCATGGCCAGGAACCTGCTCCCCCTCCAATGAGCTGGAGAGGGTGGTCCCATGACACATCAAGTGACGAGCCCCATTAGGCTGTCAGTCCTTCACTGCTGCCTGAGGGGCATCTGGTTTCCTCCAGTGCCAAACACAATCCACAGTGTCATTATTTTTCTTGCTAATAATTAGTTTTAAGTCAAGGCTTTACTCCAGCTAATGAAAAGGTGAGCTGGGGGTCACCCACATCCCAGAACACAGCAGCGAGTCTGGGCCAAAAAGCAGATGTTAGGGGAAGGATTCCTGCATGAATGACTGCAGGACAGTGGAAAAACTCTTGAGCAAAGCTGGTGGCTAGGAGGCCATGAAGGACTCATAAAGGGAACACTACAGGTGCTGCTACAGGTGCACAGTCACCAGCAGGATGTAGAACCCGGGAGGCTCAAGGTGCTGCTCTTCCCAGGGGCTGCAGCCAAGCAACTGCTCCAGTGAGGAAGAGGAGGCCTCACAGGATCTGAACTATCCTTGAAGGGATAGGGAGCATGGTGGGAAGGTCTCCTACATGGCTCTGATTCCTCTAGCAGTTATCAGCATCTGCAGATGCTGGAGCATCCCTTGGCTTGGTGTGACGTGGCTCTGAGGCTCCTGTCCATGGGTGAAGGGTTCTCCTCCTGTGGGATCAAAGGATCAGGTTGAATTTATCAGCAGAATTGTGGAGAAGCAGAGGGTGAAAGTTTATTGTTTCTTTTATGGCATCACTCCGGGCTCTGCTGACAGGTTTTGCTCTTCCTTGGGCCATGCCAGGGCCAAGGAAAGGCTGACACAGTAGCAATTGCTCAGCTGGGAGGAGAGAAGGCTCAAGAGAGCCCTCAGAGCCCCTGCCAATGCCTAAAGGGGCTCCAAGAGAGCTGGAAAAGAACTTGGGCCAAGGGCTGGGAGTGATAAGACAAGGGGGAAAGGCTTCCCACTGCCAGAGGGCAGAGTTAGATGGGATATTGGGAAGGAATTCCTCCCTCTGAGGGTGCTGAGGCCCTGGAAGAGGCTGCCAAGAGCAGCTGTGGCTGCCCCATCCCTGGAGCGTCCAAAGCCAAGCTGGGTAAGGCTTGGAGCAGCCTGGGATAGTGGAAGGTGTCCCAGCCCCTGGGACCTGGAATAAGGCACAGGGTGTGCCTTCCAACACCCATTCTGTGATCCCATGGCCCCCACAGGTGGCTGGCAGCCACGAGGTGCATCTGGAGCAGCACTTTCAGAAGGTATGGAACCAGTGTGCTCATGGGACTGTTCCATCACCCATTTCAGCTAGGTCCCATCTCCCTTCTCCTGCCATCCTGCACAAAAAAGGGCCCCTTGGTTGTACCTCTGCCCTGTGGGTGTTAAACTGCATGCAAGAGGTGAGGGTGCACCAAGCCATCCTAATCAGACTGAGAGTTTGATGGCCAAGGCCAATGAGCCTGTGGTTAACCCTGAGGTGCCACAAGGCCAGGACTCTGACTGAGCCAGAAATCCCACCACTGACAGGACAAGGTAATATACCCAGCAAAGAGGGTCACAAAGCTGCTCCAGTGGTGAGTGGTGTGATCAGCTCACCCAAGTGTGCTGTTTTACCATGCTCCTTCAGTGAGCAGAGGCTGCAGGGACTGAATCCACCCCCCCCTCCCCGAGCTGTTGGGAGCCAGGAACTTCCCCTTCACCCTGCCCCAAGGTGCTCCCACTCCCCCTGCACAAGCCCTGGGGGTCTGCCTTCCTACCTCCACAGAGGAGTCTGTGCAAAGAGCCAGTTTATTCAAACGGGCACATCAGATATCAAGAAAACACAGAACATAAAGGAACTATACAGGGAGGCTCCGCTTTTCACACACACCATCACTAGTAACAATATTTTGAAAAGAATAAATAAAAGTGATGTTGCTATAGAAACCCACAAGGACGATGCTCTCCACCATTCACCACACACAGCCGACCTTGCAGACCTCATCCTCCCCAGCTGCACCTCTTCAGCTTGAGAAGTACTTCTCCAGCACCTTCGTTAAAAGCCCTGTCTCCTACAAAACAAGACACAAGGGTGAGACGTGGGGTCACGCACACAACCACCACCTCAGCACCCGCATGGGCACCATGGGGCAGTCAGACAAACGTCCCATGCTGGAGCACCATGGCACTCTCAGGGGTGGCACACAAGAAGGACAGAGCCAGAAGCCTCCCAGCTGTGCTCCAAGGGCTGAACCGTGACTCAGATGTCAGAGGGAAACTTCATCCCCGTGTGGCAGCAGCCACTGGGCTGAGGTCCAGGGGAGAACGTGAGAAGGCAAAAAAAACCAGAAAACACAGCAGGGAAGAGTCACAGAGGGGTTTGTGGGATTGGCACCGACCACAGGTCCCAGAGGTACGCAGGACAGCAGCTGCCCTCAGGCAGAACGGCTCTCCCCATGCCCCTGGAGCTGCTCCATTCCACGCACATGGTCTCTGCATCCTGGGAAATCAGTGCCACACACCCAAGGAGGTGACAAAGGGTGGGAAGGATCCTCCTCTGCCAGCCCCATCTTTGTCACACAGAGCAACACGGCAGCACTGTGAAGCCCTGTCTCCCACACACGGCTGGAAAGTTGAGATGCAAGCGACAGATCCTGAGCAGGGCACGGACCGGGAGTTGAGCAGGGCAGAGATATGAAAAAAGCCTGTGAGGAAGGTGGGAACACGGCACACAGATCAGTTCAGGCTGGGTGCTGACACCTGGTGTCCAACAACAGTCATGCTGAGGGGGAAAGCTGTCAGGGCGTCAGGAATTCAGACTGGCACTGTGACAACCACAAGAGCAAGAAAAAATAAGGTCACAGAGAACAGTATAACATGGACAGCACTCAGAGGCACTAGGGAGAGGCAGTTCTGTAATATCCATAACAGAAAGATGGGAGGATGCCCTGGGGGTGGGTGGGAGAAAGGAGCAGGAGGGCAGGAGTTGGGGAAGTGAGGCGCTCAGAGGCACCCAAGGAGCAAAACCAGAAACAGCATCCAGCAAGGTGACACAGGGGTCCGGGGCACTGGCCAAGGAGAGGCTTCAGGCTTTGGGAAGAGAAAGTGAGGGGCAGGAGCCAGTTGCACCTCAGCTGTGATGCCACATGTGGGCACAGCATCTCACCTTGCCCTAGAGATAGCGGGCACCGAGGCAGGCACTGGCCAGGGCCTGCATGGCCACAGACAAATCACCCTCCAGCAGCAGAGCTCTGGCACCCAGTGCCACACCTGGCCAGTACCCACCCCTGAGCACTGGGAATGGGCACTGGCAGGGATCTGGCACCCAGCTGGAACCTGTGGCACAGCACCAGCATCAGGGCAGCCCTTGCACAGGAACATCTGCAACATGAGCAGCGATGAGAACCTCAGGGAGCACCTTCACCAAATTCACACCACACGCTCAGAAAGAAGGCAGGGCGGCACATCTACCAGCTCTCCCATGCTCTCAACAAGTGCCCTCCTGCTCAAAGGTTCCTTGGGAGGGTGGGGAAGGGTCCAGAACCTCCACAGCCCTTATCTCCTCTCCAGCTGTGTCCAAGAAGCAAACACTGCAGCAGCCCAGCAGTCTGCACAGGGACTGGGGTGGGCTGGTGCCTTCAGTCATGCCCAGCTGTATCTTCACTGTGGAAAGCCCTCTACCCACTGGGAACAGCTCTCTGGGATGCATCAGTTTACCTTAATCTGCTGAAAGTGTGTCCAAAAGAGGCTTGAACCATCAGTGGCTCTCAGTCTCCCAGTCCTGCACCTCTGCTCCACCTGTGCCAAAGAGGAGCAAGCCCTGCCTAACCCTGCACAGCAGAAAACAGCTTCACCTGCATGTAGTGCTACTGAACTGCTCCCCAGGTGTCTGGCTTGGTGGGACAGCACAGCTGGGATTGACCTAAGAGGATTCCATCCTTTTTAAACTCACAGTCACTTCCTGCAGTGACTGGAAAGGGTGAGACACCAGGGAAGTGTGCAGGAGGCAACAGACAAGCAGAGCCACCTGAATTCCATCTATGGATGCAGAAATTCCATCCGTGGACTGAGCATTTCGATCTCTACACCCTGCCTGAAGATCTGTGCCTGTGCATTGCTCCCAGGGGCAGGTTTTCCACTGGGAGCTGAATGAGCTCCAAGGTAAAAGCCACAGTGAGGCTGAGGATCTGCTGATACACAGTGGGACCAGTGGAGCTCCTGCCCTCCCCCTGCTCCCCAAAACTCACTCTGCAGCAGCAGAAGCAATGCACACCTACCCTCTGCAAGGCTCTGTGCCCTCAGCATCAAGGGATCCCACTGCAGTGACACAGAGCCAAAGCCTGACAAACGCCTTTCCTTTCACATATTTCACACACATTTCCTTGCGTCCCTCTTGGTCTCCTGCCGTGCAGATAAGAGGGAGAAGGGATTTCCCTGTCCTGGGAAAAAGAGACACCATCCTCTTCTGCATCTGGCTGGGGAAGACCCAGATGCTTATAAACATTACCAACCACCACTGCCACAGCTCCATCACAGTGTTACTTGTTCATCCTCACACCCTTCCCAAGCACCTGCAACTATTTGTCACTGCCCAGCTAGACACAAGCCTCAGGACACTTCTCCTCTCTCCATTTATGGTTGGTCTCAAGAAGTGGTTTAAGGAGGGTAAAGAGGGGAATCTCTAGCAGCTGTGCAGGTGCAGCTCAGCTGCACAGCTCCAGCACCTTTCTGCTCTGAGCATCTAAGTCAATATTCACCTGGTCAGTGAGGTCGTATTTCCCTTGGTTCTCATCCAATAGCCTCTCTTGCAAGAGGATTTTCAGGAGCTCCCGGGTCAGCAGTTCCATCATGTCCTCCAGCAGGGCTCGTAGAGAGGGACCAAAGACCATCGGCACCGCAGGCTCCTCCGGAGTCTCCAGGTGTGGGGAGCCCGTGACGCTCTTCTTCCCCATGAAGTGACCTGCAGGAGCACTCACGGTGTGCCCGGGGCTCCAGCTGAGCTGTCATCGGCCACCCTGCACCAGCAACCAGCCCACCAGAGCACCGAGTGACCTAACGCCCAAACCAGCTGCATCAAGAGAAACCCAGATACCCCAGCTTCTCCCTCCACGTGCGATTTTTGAGCAACTTCCCTCTGTTCCTGCCGACAGGATCTCTGGGGTTACAGGGATGCTGAACCTCATATTCAGGGATGCCGGACACGCTGCCGTGGGACGCGGGTGGAAATGACTTCCCTGCCCTCCCCCTGCCTATCGCGCTGCTGCCAGCGTCCCCCTCCCCTCGGGCAGCCCCGGGACCGTGCCCCGCACACTCCCGGCCCGGTACCTGTGGCCCAGAGGTTGCCGCGGGGGTTGACCTTGATCTTGGCGGCCTGGCTGCGGTGCTCGGCGAAGTCGAGGTGCACGGCGGGTCCGAGCGCGGCTCCGCAGAGCAGCAGCAGGAGGCAGCGCAGCGCCATCGCGGGCCCGGTACCGCTGCTGATGCTGCTGATGCTGCTGATACAGCTGATACTGCTGCTTAAAGGGGCGGGACAGACACAGCCCCGCTCCTTAAAGCCTTGGGGCGGGACAGACACAGCCCCGCT
>NC_031779.1:232373-285486 GCF_001522545.3 Parus major | reverse complement strand
CTTAAAGCCTTGGGGCGGGACAGACACAGCCCCGCTCCTTAAAGCCTTGGGGCGGGACAGACACAGCCCCGCTGCTTAAAGCCTTGGGGAGGGAGCCGGTACCACCCGCCCCGCTCCGAGCCTCGCCGTGCTCTGCCGTCCCATCCCGTCCCATCCCAGCCCTGCTCTCCCGTCCCGTCCCATCCCAGCCCTGCTCTCCCGTCCCGTCCCATCCCAGCCCTGCTCTCCCGTCCCGTCCCATCCCAGCCCTGCTCTCCCGTCCCATCCCAGCCCTGCTCTCCCGTCCCGTCCCAGCTCTCGGGCGGCGGGGCAGTGACAGACACAGTGACAGACATTGAGCTGAACAGTGCCAGACTCACCGCTGAGTCCGATCCCCGTTTCCAAGTCTCTCCAGGGCCTGTCCGTGCTTCCACCTTCTCCGAGCTGCCGTTTTGCACCGGAGCTCACCCATGAGCTGCATTTCCAGTTTAGCTCAAAGCCGTCTCCAATTCGCGCCTGATCATCTGGATGGATAATCCGAGGATCCTGTCCTTAAGGACCGGCCAGCTCTGCCCAGCTCCTCCACTTCCCAGAGCAGCTTCCCAGAGGATCCCACTTGCTGCAGAGCATGAGCACCTGAGCCTGTGTATCACTCTTCACCTTTCCCACTCCCTCTGAGATTTTGCAGACCACTATTTCCTGATTACTACACCCAAACCTTCCGTGGATAATCGTGTTCCCCATGAGCTCCTCCTTTTCCATTAATGGGATGGAGCTGTGCCCAGCCTCATATTGGGGGCCTGTGATAACAGACTGTGTGTGCCCAGGGCTCAGGTGAAGTGAATTCCAGGTGAAACTGGAAGCATTCGATCAGAGGGCCCCAAGGCAGAGGTTGTGCTCTGTTTCTTCTTGTCCCTGGCCTGCAGCCAACAGGGATTCCTCCAGGTTCCACTTTTACACAGGGATACTCCCAGGTTCTGGACCACAGCAGGTTGGGCTGAGGTCTGGTGGGTGTAACCAGGGTCAGACACAGTCCTGGCAGGTCCATAGTGAGGAGGAGGGCCTGGGGCATGAGGTCAAGTCCCTCAGGCACTGCTGAACTCCCACAGCACAGATCAATGATAGTCTACAGATCCAGAGCTGAGCTCAGGTGGCTCCTGGGTCCCTGTGGATAGAAGGCAGTCCCAGGTAAAGACCCATGAAAGCTAATTATTGTCCTAAAGGCCCTGACAGCTTCTGCTGGGTTTACAATTCCGTAACTTTGCAAGGAGGTGCTGGTCAGTGGGGATGAGATGACTCAGATCCCCTGGGAAATGGCAGAGGGAATTCATTAGCAATGCCCTTCTCAGCATGTGCTGCTATTCAGGAGAACAGGGCTGGAGGTGACATGTTCCCCTTCAGCAGCAGAGGGTCAGAATTCAAACTGCAAACTCAGCTCTAAGCTGAAGTTTTTGTTTTTGAAGACAAAACAATCCCCAAGTGTTTCTGTGTTACCAGGCATCCTCCCAAACTGTGTGAGCCTCCCCTTGGGTGGCCAGATCAGCATGGGCTTCCTCCCTGCTGTTGCAGAGATGTGCCACAGTGATGGACAGCATCTTCTCCTCCCTCACCCACCAGGTGTGACACCTCTGTCAGCCTTGTGTCCAGGTGTGCTGCAGGTCCTGGGCTCAAAAGGGGGAAATCTCATTCCACCCTCTCCATGCTCCTTCCCTGTGCTCAGCAGAAGCATGGCTGAGCAGGCAGTGCTGGGCTTGCCACTCGAGGAGGCTTTAGGGGGCCACGGGGTGCATGAACACAGTGCCCCACATCTGCACCCCAGACGTGGCATTTGCAGCACTGCAGCCCCAATTCTCACATTCACATCCTGGCAGCCTCATCTCCCCCAGAGTCAGCAGAGAGAGGAGACCTAAGGCCCCTGGTCCCAGTGGAGCTGCTGGCTGGGACCACTGTTTGGGCTCTGGTGTCCCCTCCCAGTGGCCACATGCCAGTGCCACATCCGGACAGACGGAAACACCCCCGTCCCTTCTCTATCTCCTCTCTCAGCCCGTGCCCCTCCCCCAGTGCCCTGCACTGACAAAACACAACTTGAAAAGGATGGACATTATCCCAAAGCTTTTCTTCAAAACAGTTTTAAGTTCATTCATGGTGGCCAAAGTGGTGGAAATTCGGGGTGTCTGGAGAAGGCTGGGGATGTAGGAAGGGCAGGAGGAGGAAGAGGATGTGAGGTGCAGAGAAGGTGCTGGATGTGAAGGAAGATCCTGGTGCTGCACAGCACTGGCACAGCTGAGTCTGGTTCCGCCTTACCCTGGGGAAGGGGTTGCTGTTTGGAAAGCTGAGCAGCAATCCTCCACTGTGGGGAGCAGCAAGCTGAAGGGTTACCTGGAGGATTAGGGGGGATGAAGCCAGGGATAAAGTGATCCCAATTACAGAGGGCAGATGAAAGAGCCCCGGGCAATTATGGTACCAACTGAAGCATGACAGGGTTAAGTCCCCCTCCTTCAGTGCTCCTCACAGGCAACCCCAGGGGACAAGGGATGAGCAGTGGGAAGCTGCAGGGTTTCAAACAGGATGAAGGCTTTTGCACTGCTCTTATTAGATGCACAAACAAATGCACCCAGATCTTCCTTATTTTTAAGCTGGTGTTACCTCAGCCAAAGTGTGAGCAGAGGTATTTTCCATCCCAGTGACACTGCTAAGCAAGCTTGGTAAAGGCTGGGAAAAGGAAATCAGGGAGCTCCTGCCCTTTTGCAGTGCCACTGTAAACCCTCAAAAGCTGAGGGGATGTCAGATTAATTGCTCAGTGCTAAGGCTTGACTTCATGATGTGTGTGTGGGAGATGTGAGCCCATAACCCTGATTTCAAGTCTGGAAAAAGCACCAGAACAGCCACCGAGAGATATTTTGGAGGCTGAAGTGGAAGCACAACTCAGGGCAGCCAGTGGGGCTTTATTGGAAAATAACTGGTGAAAGGACCCTGAGATCCAGGCAGGGCTCCAGGAATGGCAGCTCCTTCCTCCACAGCAGCCTTGTAAATACCAGCCCCAGACACCAACAGAGACACCAGATTTTTTCTGGATTTTCCAGTCTTCACAAAGAAGTTCCTAATTTTAGGGAAAATAACTGGCACCCAGGACCTACTTGGGAAGGGCACCAGGACCTAAGCTCCAGAACCTGGTCATCACCCTGGTGGGGTTTGTGGTAGATTTTCTGCCTCTCCCTCTGTCCCAATTTGGTGGGTCAGAGCAAGACACTCAGCCTGGAGCCTGCTGGGACTTCGAGCATTCCTGGTAGGAACTGACACTGCAGTGCTTCTCCGCCACTTCTCTCTTCAGCTCAGCAGAGATTCACCTTCCCAACAGCTGCCAGCCTCCAAGGCAATCTTCCCAGCTTACATATCAAAAAAAAGCTGTAGAAATCCTACTTTATAAATCAGTTTTGCTGGCAAAAGTCATCACACTGACTTCCACAGGTGATGCTGGAGATGGAGCTGTTGGCAGCCCCAGAGGTGACTCCTTGGAAATGTCAACCAGGCTTGTGGTCATGTCTTCGAGGCAGAGGAGGGTCTGCATAGAGCTCCTTCTCCCCTCTCTGTAGGATTTACCCTCTGAGGCTGGGTGACAGCAGCCCTGCACAGCCCTACACCCTCCAGGAATGTCCTTTCCCACCCAAAGCACTTCAAAGCTCCAGGGATCTCCAGCTTCCCCAGATGCCTGCAGCCAGAGGGAGCAGGGGTTGTTTTGTTCTGTTTTCTCCCAGCAATGGACACACAGAGTTTAGTCTGGATGGCTGCTGACCACAGAACTGACATTTTCACAGCACAGTATGTAATAACCCTGATGTTTCAGATAGTAACACTTAACTTGGAACCCGTTGTTTTATAAATAGAGTTAAAATTGTTTTTTCTCCCTGTGCACCATTTTATATTTATGTACATTTAAATTTCATCTTTTTTATTACCCAGTCTCTTCCCTTCTCCCTTTTGTTCTTTACCTTTTAGCAAACTATTTCCCCTGTAAGGATCTCACCACCTGTTCCAGGGCTGCTTCCTTCCTTCAGGCGCCTTTGCTGAGGGACCTTGCCAAATACCTTTGGGAAATCCATGTGGGTGATCCCTGTGGGTTCACCTTGCCCATAAGCCTCCAAATTCCTTCAACAAGTTCCAAGTTTATTCTTAGGGTCTTCTGTTCCTTACCAAACTCCTGTCCAAGTAGGGATAAGATGAGCAATAACAGACCTGTGAAACAGGCACTAGTAGCAAATCCTCTAAATGCACCTAAAGATGAAGCAGGATTTCAGCAGGTAAATAAAGGAAAACACAACTAATCAAAAGAAATGGATGCAAAAACTGCACAGCCAAAAGGGCCTTGCTAACAAGTGTAATGGACCAACCTGAAAATAGCCTGGTTCAAGGGCTTTAAAGCAAGGTCCATTTTGTTTTTTCTCTGCTTTCCATCCAGGTCTGGAGTCCTCAGCACAAGAAAGACAGGGACCAGTTGGAGCCAGTCCAGAGGAGGCCATGGAGATACTCCCAGGGCTGGAGCCCCTCTGCTCTGGAGCCAGGCTGGGAGAGCTGGGGGTTCTCACCTGGACAGGAGAAGGATGCAGGGAGCCCTTAGAGCTCCTGACAGTGCCTGAAGGGGCTCCAGGAGAGCTGGAGAGGGACTGGGGACAAGGGATGGAGGGATGGGACAAGGAAAAATAACTTCCCACTGCCAGAGGGCAGGGTTAGACAGGATGCTGAGAAGATACTCTTTCCTGTGAGGGAGGTGAGGCCCTGGTACAGGGTGCCCAGAGCAGCTGTGGTTGCCCCATCCCAAGAAATGTCCAGGGCCAGGTTGGACATGGCTTGGAGCAACCTAGGATAGTGGAAAGTGTCCCTGCCCATGACAGGGAGTGGAACTAGCTGGGCTTTGAGGTCCCTTCCAGCCCAAATCATTCTGAGATTCCACACAGTACCTTTGGCAATGACCCTGCACCCCCGAGAGAGGTGGCCAGGCTGGAAAGGGAGACTCCATGCTGTGGAGCTCAAGCTTCCAGGCCCTGCAAATATCTACCTGGGAAGGCAAATATGTGCTCAAACTGATGGCTCTAATAAAACACAAATGCAAAGAGCAAAGGCCTCAAAATGTCCCTATTTGTCTCCTTCACAGAGCTCCTGGTGCCAATAAAACTCTCAGTAGCAGTTAGGTTGCTTTAGCCTCTTCTTCACCATTTTTCCAAAGCCAGGTCCTGCCACATGCCTGAGGGTCTATTCTGATGCATTTTTCTCTTGTTTACAAAGATTAAATCCCTCTGTTACATCCATTCGCCCACAGTCAATAGCTGTTGTTTATAAAAGGTAAAATTTGAAATCTTGCACATCTCGTTTTCAACTCATTTTCAATTTTCAATTAAGCTGTAAATGAGTTGTGGTTTTCCCTGAGGTCTCCCTTTCAATCCACACTGCTGGACATACACAAATAACTGCTCTGCAAGAAGACTTAGAGAAGAAAATCATGTTTTCTTCCAGGCAAATCCAGGCCCAGCTCAGAAGTGTCCCAGCCAGAATTATAGAGCAGAAATCCGACACCCCAGTTTGACTGAATCAAGGCTCAGAGAAGTTAATTTCCTCTGTATTATTTTTCCTTCAGGACTGTTTCTATGGGGAAAGGGGAGGCTGGAAAACAAAGGTGATACCAAGATGTTCAGCAGAGAGAGACGCAGGAAGGTTTTTGAATTGTTCAACAGAAAGAGCACAAATAGGCAAAAGATGGGGAGCTGGGCAGAAGGAGCAAGAGAGTGAGAGCATCTGCTCCATCCTGGATCACAGAGGTTCTGAATTACAAGGAATGAATTTCTAGTCCACCCCTATTTAGACTGTTCTCTGAAGGTATTTCTTCAGCCCAAGGTTTAGGGAACCCTGACAGATCAGGCATTGACAGCACCTGCTAGAACAGAACAAGTGTGCGAATCTCCTCGTGAGATGGAGCAGGTTTAACACACAATGTGCTCAACCAGCAGGCCACTACACACAGGCAGATCCTGCTCCATGGGGAAGCAGGACTGTGTGTGATGGAGCTGGTGGGATTTTACAGAAACTGAGGGATAAGCAGAGGTGAGCAAACATGAAGAGGGACTCTCACAGCTGGGCAGACTAGAAACCTGCAGCAAAGCCACCCAAATAGGGCAAAAAAGAGCCACCAAGGCACATTTCTCAGGAAAGCTCCTGTGTCCCGTATGAATCCAACACACTCGGGCTGGTGGATCTACTCCAGCAGAGACCTGTGGCTCCTGACAGGTGAGAATCTGGGTGCAGATGCCAAAGGGACAGAAGTGTTCCGAGGCTGGGGAGAGGTAAAAGGGGAAGGAGGCTTTTCAACTGGCTCAAAGCACAGTGTGGATGCTGTTTGTCCTCTCCCAGCGATGAGAGAGCCAGGTCAGTCACCCACCACACACCAACTCCCAACCCTGAGCTGCTGCCACTGCGGGAACGGCGCAGGCCGGGCCCTTCTGGCATCACCCCAGTGCACCTCCCTGCATGATGGAACCAGGACCTCTGACTCAGCCACTGAGTCACTGGCACCGTGTGGGTCATACAAACAGCTGCTCTGCACTGCCCCTGCCCTGGCACAGGAGCCATCCCTAAGGCATATACTCTAAGCACCTCCTCTCTTCCCTCTCTCTTCTCTGTCTCCTCTCCTTCTCCTTTAGGGCCGTCCTGGAAGCTGCACGCTTTGTTTGTGTTGTGCATTTCTCCAGCAGAGAGTGGTCTTCATGCAGGGACCAGGTTTCATCTTGAAGATGCTCCTTGGAAAAAAATACAGTCTATCTGTTCTGATCTTAAGGGCACAAAAATTACCCAATCTCATTAAAGACAGTGGGGAACTGACCATCTGACAAAACCTGAGCCCTGTGGACCCCTGCAAAGCAATAAGCAGCAACAGATCTGGACGAAGAACCATGATGCTCACTGCTGTTCAGCCAACAACCGTGCTTTAAAGCATCATAAATACACAGAAACAGCCTCTGTCTCACAGAGCTCCGGCTGGCAGCACATCACCCCTCACAGCTCACTTCCCAACCATCACGCTCTCGCATTTAGCTTTGATACAAAACAAAATCACCCACTAGAATTCCAGCAGCCATCAGACACAGTCCAGTGTGGCTTTGCTACATGAAACAAACAGCTCCTGCCCATGAAGGAATCTGTGCCCTGAGCCATGGATATGACTGCACTGTAATTAACCACTGGAATTGCTACCAGAAAACCTGCCCTGTTTGGCTGCAACCAACCACAACAGACAGGCACAATCAGCCCTGACAGATTTTTTTCTTCATTTTTTTCTCCTTTATAAACCAGACCTTTCAACACCCACGTACTTTACAAGCAAATCCCATTCCTGTGGTGACACAAAGATCTCCGTCCATTTCTAAAGCCTCCAGTGTCACCGGCTTTGCTGGAGCTGCCCAGACAGTTTCACCTTTAAAAAAAGTCGCACAAAACCAAAATAAAACATAGACACATCAAGTTCCACCACCAATCACCCTGGCTCTGTGGGAGCTCAGCAGTGCTCCCAAACACCTCGGCATCAGCACCCAGCCAGCCAGAGATCCTGCTCACTCTGTGTCTTTTCTGCTCAACAAAGCAGAATAAATTTGGTGGGGATGGAGCCAGCAACAACTCTGTGTCGTCCTGCCCCCATATCCCCAGTTTCCAGCCTGTGCAGGCTCAAACCCAACACTCCCTCATCCCACTGTGGCAGAAAAAGGTGCTGCTGGAAGGCAGGAGGTAATGTGGGAGGTGGCACAGGAGGTAGTGGGTGTTGGAGCTGTGATGGGGCTGACTGCTGAATTATTCTCACCCTAATTAGAGTTAACTACCCATTTCACAACTGCAGGTAAAAAGAACCACATTCTCAGCTGCACAGAGCTGAACAGGCAGAACAGGGGCTGCAGAGATGAATTCCAAAATTTAGGGAATTCCAACATTTAGGGTGATTATTCCTGTTCTTCAAGCACCTGCAGGTGTTGGAGAGAAGCCTCTGGAGCAGGGCTGCAGTGGAGGCTCCTGTCACTCCTCAGCCCAACCACCTTGCATTCTTTAAGCACTCCCTGTTCAATTCCTCACACAGCAGCAGGCGAGAGCAGGGCACATCCTCCTGCAAGAGCTCCTGTTGGCCCTGTGTCCCAGCCCAGGGCTCCTGACACCAGCTGCCACCCTCTGGGGGCACATCATCCTGCAAAGAACTGCTGTCTCAGCAGTTTGAGGCCAAAGCTTGCTCCATAATCCTTTGTGTTTTAGCCTTTTTCTTGGTTAAATTAACTCGGTGACAGGAACACAACTGCTTTCGCACACTCAGAATTGTGCAGAAGGTCTGAAAGGGAGAGGACCTGGAGAACAGAAGCAGCAGCACTCCCAGAAAGTGCTTACTGGGGAGGTGTTGATTAGCAGCTCTCAGACAAGCTCAACTCAGCCCTTTGTGTGAGCCCAAGTCTAAAACACATTTATGCAAAAAAGCTGTTTAGGCTCAAGGCAAAGCAGGGACAGACAGGCTCCACATGAGCTGCAAAGGCAGAAATGCCTCAGGAAGGTGCAGTGATAGCAACTCCTAAAGATTCTTTGTTCTCTCAGTGCTGCCTGGTTCTGACTTTTGACAGAACATCCCATCCTTAACCCAAGGATTACAGAGAAGCTTTATCCGCATTCTCCTCTCAAGGGCTCTAGCACTGGGGGCAAGAGATAGAGATTTTATTACCATTTTTATTATGAAGTTATGATTACTCAGAGCCATGGGCCCGAGGTGCAGTGCTGAGGATTGGACCTGTTTGCACTCTGTGCAGTGCCCTAGAGGTGATGTTTGCTTCATCCTGCGTAGGGAACAACAAAGCACCTGGAAACATCAAAACAAGCAAAATGGCACCTGCAGAGACAGGAGAGGCCTGACAAACCCAACGAGAGACATAGGTGTGAAACTGCAAACAGCCATAAACACCCCACTGGCTTTTGTCCTTGCTTTTCCTGGCTGCTTTTGCTTTATACAAGCTGTGTGTGGCTGCAGTGATCATCTGCAGTGATTCCCGTTGCTCTGGAATCCTGGAGCAGTCATGGAGAAGAGCTGATGAACTGCACCTCTTCCCTGGGCTCTTTCTGACAGCACCTTCACCAGCAGGATCACAAGCCTGAATGAGAAGCTCAGAAAAAACAGCTGCTGCACGTGTTGACAAGTGGGTTTTTTATTTCAGACCCCAGGGCAGTCTGTAGCTTTCAGGTGAGCTGTGAGATGTGGCCAGCTCACAGAACCTGGAACCTTTTCCCAAAATTAAGCAATTTTTCTTATAGCATCCTGCTAAATCATCCCTGACAAAGAGCTGTGGGTATTGCACATCTCAATCCTTCTGTTACCTTGTGCCACAATGCACAAAGTAATCCTTTGCCATCTTCTACCCCAAACACTCTGCAGTCTTTAGGCAGATTATTTCAGTGTGATTTACAGAAACACGGAAATATTGAATCATCTACAGCTCAGGACTGATTATTCTCCAAAAAAGGTGAGAGGAGCAGCTGCTACTGCTCTGTGAAGAGAGGACAATTTAGATGGTGGATCTAGGAGTAAGTTTGTAACAGCAAAGCCCAGGTATCCCCCAGAACATGGTCAAGGAGGCTGCTTTCATCAGGGCAATAACAAAAACCGTGGCAAGAGGCAAAATCTTTATTCCAGTTCTGAATTGGGAAAAAACCATCATGGCCACAACTCACCATTGGACAGTTCAGTAGGCACAAGGGAGGGGGCACCTGGCCCGGCCAGGCACAGACTGGGGACATGGTCCCAATAGGCACTTGGAGAGGAAGCTCAGCTTCAAAGTACAAGCACTAAACAGTTTGGCTCAAATTTTTAATATAAAAATTCACTAAAAAGGCTAAAATGTGACAAACCATTGAAAATACAGTGACAAACAATCGTCCTTATGCAGTAAAAACCGAAACAAACCCAAACTGGCAAGAAGCTTTGAAATGCATGCTTTCTTCTTTCTCCTGGTACATTGGACCATCAGCTACTTTAAACGTTCATCTAGAAAAATCCATGGCACCTTCACCTCGTAGTTCAGTGCAAGGGACTACTCTCGATGGACCAGCACAAATAAACCCAATAAAAAGAGGACTGCATACTGGAGGAGAGAGCAGAGGAGATACAGGAGTGCACACTGACATCTACAGCAGCAATTGTGCAGAGCACAGGGTTCTGCCCATGCTCTCACGAAGGAATTATAGCTGGGGTGGGAAAAGCAGGCAGGAAATAGAAAAGATCTTACCTTAAATTTTGGATAATCATTCATTAAGATAGTGACTATTCCAATATAGGGCACAAATCTAGAAGAATAAAGGTTTTCTTAAAACAAACACTACTCCAGGATGCAGAGGGAGAGCCACTCAAGCATCCCAAAGGCTGCAGTCAATCTGCTGGTGACTTCTTCCTCTCTGTGGCTGTGGGGCTGAGTGACAACCAGCCCCAGAGTGTTTCAGCCTATGCCAGGTTCAGATTTCACTTGTCTGCAAACGCTGAGCCTTCCAGGACAAATCTGATGACAATTCTGATTAAGCCTAAGCCCACACTACCCTTACATCTGTGTCCATCCAGCATCAACATCTCAGGATACAGCTCACAACTTGATGCCTTTGCTTAAGCCAGACTAAGAACTGAGCTCCCCACATCCTCAGGCAGGTTACAAAACCCAGCAGGGACAGCTCAGCACAAGGAGGGGGATTTACCAGATGGCTTTTGGGGACAGCAGTGTGAAAAGCCCCATCATTTTGAAACTCACCCTCTCGCTCGTCCTACAACATCCTTCTTCTCCAGCCAGTGCTGCCCCTGTTTGTAGAGCCCTCTGTCATCCACAGCATTGTTGTCTCCCTTTGTCAGAAATTTGATGTCTCCATTTTGCCTGGTAAAGACAAGACAGCCAGGTAAGGCAGGGCAGAAACTTGTTGAAAGCTGTTCTACAGCAAGCATGGAGAGACCAACACAAGGGCACTAGAAGCAACCATGTCCTACAATTCCAGGAGGATAAAAGAGGGAAACTCTGCCAAATGCTGCAGGAAGCAGATGGTTTGGAAAAACAATGCCATGGGAAAATGAATTCTGGCCCCAGCCAAGCTTTCCAGCAGAGTTTCAGAACAGAACCAGCACGACAAGCCATTTCTAGTGCAGGTGCAGCTACTGCCTCTTGGCTTCTGACCTATCTTGTGTTGATGCTCCTCTTGCTTGACACAAACGTTGGATTCTTGTCTCCCTACTACCACATGAAAAGAGAGGTTGGGATTGAAGCACACAGCTCTACTCAGCAGCGGGCAGAAGCAAGCTGAATCTTAGAACTGATTAGGGAAGGGGGACAGAAAAAAAAAAACAAATAATACCATGATGACACTGCATGAACTCACGATGTGCCTACATCTGGAATGCTCTGGGCAGTGCTGAGCCCCCCAGATCCTTTTCTGCAATGGAGAGAAGAACTGGCAAAGGTTGAGAAATGGTTAACAAGGTCTGGAACTATTTCCGTACAAGAAACTACAGACCAGGACTCTTCAGCCTGGAAAAGATAGAACTGATGGGAGATATGACATAGTCCACCACAAATGACAGCAACAATCAAATAGCTTTTCACTGTCTCTTCCAATGCAAGAGGTACCAAAAGGAGCTCAGAAGTAATGGGTTAAAACCAGGCTGAGAAGGTGCTATGCAGAAACAGTCACAGCACAGCCTAAACCATGTCTCTCTGCAAAGGTATTTTGGTTGGCAAAAAATTATACTGGCCCAAAAACTGACCCCATATGCCATGAAAAAGAGGAAATCAGGCTATTCATAAAGAACTAGGACTTTGTGCTTGAAATTGTAACCTGCAGAAAGCAGGGAAATTATCACTATATTCTGTCTCTAGTCTTTAATTAATCCTGAGATTAATTAATTAGCTTGCCAGAAACGGGATCATGGTGCAGATGAATCTTTGCTTTGACCAGGAAAAAGCTTTATAGATCTTTCCCAACCATTCCTGTTCAGATGCTGGACAGCAGCCCGTGGCACTCCTCAGGGATTCACCGCTGTCACCTTCCTGTGACACCTGCAGGCAGGTGCTGAGCAGGAGCATCCTCAATGCTTGAACCCCAGTTCTCACAGAAATGACAGATGGAATGCAGAACAGGAAAGCAGGCAGTTCTTTGGCTGCTTTCATCATGCCTAAACACCAACAGTTTCCTTGACAGGAGAAGCTCGGAAAGGAAAAAGGGGGGAAAAAACCACCGCTCTTTCTCCACAGTACATCCGGCTTGTCGTGTAGGAACAACAAACACTGGGAGCTTAGAGACACCGTGTGTGAAAAGATAAAGATCCCCAAAGGTGCAGACAATGCAGTTTAGCTCTGAAGAGTGATGGTGTAGGACTGCAGCACCTTATTGAGCAGGAAAGGCTCTGTCCCGACGCGGTGTGAGAAGCCCACGGTGCACTTCTCTGCTGTCTGAGGTGAGTGAAGTCTGGTCTGGCTGTCCTGCTTCAAAACCACTAAGTAAATTCTGACTGCAGACTCTGTGTTAGTAATAAAGAACTCATTCAATTTTGGGCTGAAACAAGAAGAAAAGGCCAGCAAGTAACAGACATTTGCTCACTGACACAGTATTGATGTGAACTTGGGCCCAACTTGCAGAGCAGGGGAGAAGGAAAACTGTATTTCACTTGAAAGAGTTCCCACAACACCACAAAAAATGCTCATGCAGCATTAGGTGTCAAATTCAGCCCATAAACTGACCTTAGTTTTAAATCAGTGGTATCAGAGAACAAGTATCAAAGAACAGCATTTTGAAAAGTGACATTGTTCAAAGTTCTGGGTACAGAATAAACCTGAACTGCAAAGAATGTGCTTTGCCTACTGGGAGAAGCATCATTTCTTTTCCTCAGAGCCAGGATACCAGCTGTGTATTTATGTGCACAAGGCTGGTCATCTTTGAGTTGGACCAGACAACTGGTCTGCATATTCCAACAGCTTTGGGGAAGGGACCTTCTCCATCCCAGGGGAATCCTCAGATGTCACCTGGTACAGCTCAAGCTCATGCCAGAAAACATTTACTCAGCAGAAACAGATGCTGGGACCCCAACCAGCTACTGCCCCTCAGAGATGCCTGGAAGAATCAGGGATTCAGTTCAAGATTCAGTTTTCACTCAAACAACCCACATGGTTGACTCGCATTCCCACAGGCTGGCCTGGAGAGGCCACAGTTCCATCCAGCAATACAGGAAAGCTTATGACTGCAGTGGAAGCCTTGGTTAGAAAATTAAACCCTGTTCAGCCATGAAACCAATGCCTGTTCCATTCCTTCAGACACTCAACCTCCCCAGTGCTGAGAGAGAACAGTACACAAAGACTCCCAGGGTAACAACACAACTTTCTAGAGAGATGAAAGGCCCTTAGTCTGCATGACAGCAGAGACCAGGACCATAGAGATAAGCTCTAAAATAATACACACTACACATAAAACACCCTTCTGCCACAGCTATGCCCCACAAATGAGACTCACTCCACATACAAACACAGGCATGCTACAGCAGACAGCAAAGCAGCTCCAGACATAGAGGATGGCACAGGAGACAGTAAGTGGTGTCTCCCTCCCAATGCCTAAAGGGGCTCCAAGAGAGATGAAGAGGGACTTCAACAAGGGCTCTAAAGTAACAGGACAAGGGGGAATGGCTTCCCACTGCCAGGGATAGATGGGATATAAGGATTAAATTCTTCCCTGTGTGGGTGGTGAGGCCCTGGCACAGGTGCCCAGGGAAGCTGCAGCTGCCCCTGGATCCCTGGAAGTGCCCAAGGCCAGGCTGGACAGGGCTTGGAGCAACCTGGGATAAGGGAAGGTGTCCCTGTCCATGGCAGGGGTGGAAAGAGACTGGCTTTAAGGTCCCTGCCAACCCTAACAATTCCGTGATTTTACAGTATCCATGACACAGACGTGTCCAGGGCACTGGCACAGACTCACGGTTTGTGCTTCTGCTGGATGATCTTTACAAGTAAACCAAGTAGCACAGTTTTTGTCTGTCTGAAACTTCTGTGTTACTTCCTACAGCACCTGGATATCTCTGATTGACATCCCAACCACTTGTTTACCCCAAGCAGATGAAGAATACCAGTCAGGGAAACATCAGCAGTAGAACCCTCAGATTCTTAACATACTTCTCATGGATTTTCAGGACACGATGGACTATAGGAATTTCCCTTCCTTCTATCCTAAAGACGACTATTTCTCCCACTCTGATTGGATCTTCAATTCGGTTCGTGAGGAACAGGAGATCTCCTCTGTGGAAAGCAGGCTCCATACTCCCACTGAAAAAGAGGAGAGGAACAAATGAACAATATTTAAACACTCAGTACCAGGTTTTAGAGTTCATGGCCCTTTAAGAAAAATCTCACAAGAACCTCACGAGAAAGAGAAGCTGTGGGTATCCCATTCCTGGAAGTCTTCAAGACCAGGCTGAAACCTTGACAAAGAGCTTCTGAGAAAACCACCTTGGAGCCTGGGAAACTGTGTAACCTCTGTTGCAAGTTTTCTATTATCACACCACCAGCACTTTGCATTTGTTGGGAAAAGAGCACTGCCAGTATCTGGTGTTACAAGTGCATCCAAAGGGAAAAACTTTTTTAATATGCAAAAAGTTGATGACAAACACTGTATTTTGATTTCTGAGCTCACCACTGGCAGGTCAATGCTGGCAGCTCTGTAATGATGGGAAGCTTTTTTTATTTAATTTAGTTTTTAGAAATAGATTATCCTCAGGAGTGAAGCACTGAAAGCATCAGGCTCTTCCATTCCTATCTGAAACAGACAAAGGGACTTGCCAAAAATTTATTACTGTGACTCATTGCTTTGTCTAATTATCTCATTTCAGACACCACGACTGACTCAAGTCACTTTTCTTCCGTCTTGTAAATGGCAATCGTTACCAACTACTTATCCTTCCTAATTCCATATAAATAATGCAAACCAGAACAATGAACTTTAAGATACACGCTTGTGCATTTGTGTTTTATCTTCACAGAGCACAGCAGATGCAGTTCAGAACAGCAGATCACATCACCAAAGAAGGGATGTGACCACACAGCCCCTGTCTTACTCACTGGGAGGAGCAGTAGGAAACATCTGCCCAGTACTTCACATCAGGAGGGAGTTCTGGTAAGCAGCACTTGGTCATGGCATTACAGCATTTCTACATCATGAACACTGACACAGAAACACAAAGAAAAGGCCAATGTGGCCATGGAGCAAGTGCAATATCCATGCCAGCATCCAATGGCAGCCCAGGGAATTTGTCCCAGGCTGCAGGAAGATGGGAGTAACACTGGTGGTACCCACTGCAGGACAATGTAAGGACAATGTGTGACATCCAAAACATACAGTGACAGAGCGACAACTCTTTAGCTCTGGGCCACCTCAGTAATGGACAGTCATAGAATCATCAGAGCTGGGTTGGAAGGGACCTTACAGATCATCCCGTTCCACCCCCTGCCACAGGCAGGGACACCTGCTGTCCCAGGGTGCTCCAAGCCCTGTTCAACCTGCCCTGGAATGGGGAACCACAACTTCTCTGTGCCCGGGCCTCGACGGCCTCACAGGGAAGGATTTCTTCACTGACCCACCTAACCCTGTCCTCTGGCGGCAGGAAACGGGACACCCCTTTGTCCCGTTACTACGTGCCCGGGTATAAAGTCCCTGTCCCTCATTTTTACCAGCCCTCTACCTGCCAGAGCGAGGTGAGACGTTCCTTCTACCCGCTGCCTCTTCCCTCGCCATTCCCTCGCCTGGATTCCTCAGGAGCTTTTCGCCCACTGGGGCTGCGGCAGGAGCCTCCGTCTGACCCATCCCTATGGGATCCCCCTCGGGGGCCCGGCGATTGCCCAGCCCGGTTAAACCCCCTGGGAATCACCCCGGGACTGACCTCAGCACCACCACGATGGGACTCTCGCTGCCCGTCACCACCATGAGCCCCTTCCAGATCATGAGGGCAGAGGACACGATCATGCCGAAGTTCAACACCTGGTAGTACAGCTGCGGAGGAACGGGGGCGGTCAGGCCCCGCCGCCAGCGCACGGCAAGGCGGACCGGCCCCGTCCGCCCGCTCGGCTTTCCCCCGCCGCCCCCCCGGCCCCCCCGGGCCCCCGGGCACCTGCCGCTTGTTCATGCGCCGCACATCGTCCAGAAAGTCCAGGGACAGCATCGCCGCCACCGCCGCCGCCCGCACGGCCCCGCTTCCGCTTCCGGCCGCGTCACCGCCGCTTCCGGCCCGCGCGCGCAGTCCCCGTGAGGCAGCCCCCGTGAGGGGAGCGGGGCCGCGCCCGACGCCCCGCGTTAACAAAGCCCCTCCAAAACATCCCTCGGCCGAAACACCGCACCCAAACCATCCCCCTCGCACTCATCAGGTATCCGAACAACGCCCGATTCCATCCTTCCCTCTTCCCACCGCTCCCAGTCAGCCAACACCGGACACCTCACACCCCATTCAGCCAGCAGCTCATCTGATCCACACCCCCATGTAGATCGCCACCAGCCAACCCCCCATCCTGCCGACACCCCACAGCCAAGCTTGACTCATCCAACCAACACACCATCCAACATCCAGGCAGCTCCAAAGGGCCACGTCCAAGCATCACGAGACCAGATGGTGATGAGCCCAAGCAAGGAGATAAATAGTTCTTAAATTATTTAAACATCATCAGAGTAAACAATAACAAGCAGAGTTCTGGCTCAACAGAATGAAAAAAAATAATGGTATAGAAGGTAATTGTATTACACAAAGCATGGGTGTAACAAGGAATGAGGGAAGAGAGAGTCAATGTGACTACATGGAAAGGAACATCTCCTAAAGGATGGGTAATGCTGAGCTACAGCAGGAGAGGATTTATGGAGCTACTGATGGAGCACCAGCCCCTGCTGCGCTGTAGGACGGTGGCTCCCACTGCTTCCAACACCTCTGGGAGCTGTGCTCTGCTTCTCTCCCCTCAAAATGAGCTGTCAGGGAGCCACGGCACTGATATATCCGGAGCTCTGGAAGAGTTTCACTCCAGTTGACCCCACTGGTGGGATGGGGGAAGTTATCCCCGTCTGGCGATGGTGCCAATCGGGCTCCCCACTGGGATGAGCCACTGAGCACCAGCCTGGCAGCACCCAGCCCAGGATGGCTTCCAGCAGTGCAACTCCACAGCCAAACGGCCCTCCTAAACACTGTACTCACCAGGGAGGACTGGGGCTACAAAATCCTCTCTCAAGGATGACTCAGGTCCAAGATATTTCATTAAACTGCATTTTGGAAAAGAATGTTGTTATTTGGGTAACTAAAGAGTAATCAGCACAACTCAGAGCTCAAACCCATCCCACATAACGCAGATCCCAGATCAGCCACACAGTCCTGACAAGCGCATTTGGCTGAGCCAGCATTATGAGTTAAAATGAGTAACACAAAGGCAGGATGGGGAGAGAAAAAAGAAGCCATAAATAAAAGGAGAGAGGGAGATTGGGAAGGCAAGGCTGGGGCTCTGGGCAGAGGCTGAGGCGGTGCACACTCAAAAGTGGAGAGCTTGTCTGAAGGAAACTGCAGCTGCAAAGTGCTCCTGGATCCTCAGGAGTTGGCCAAGCCCCACTGAGGATTCTGGCCCTGCTTTCCCTTTTCACCTCTCTGGGCTGGCAGAGAGCTAGTGCTGAGGATGCAATGGCAGGGTTGGTTTTGCTTTTTCTGTTTTAAACTGCCCTTACAAATAGGAGTTAATGGAAAGCAACGTTCATCCCAATAAATCAACAGAATATTTCAAAGATTTGCCCCATCCCCACCCTGTATTTTGAGTAGAAACCCCCCAACAAAAATCCCCCAATCAACCAAAAGGGTTTGTTTTTTTTTGCTTTTAAGTCTTAAGAGACTTTGAATGATTGTTCTGTGAGGTGCTGTTGGGGCCTTCTGCACTGCATGTCTGATTGTGCTCACAAAGAGCTGAGTCACTTTTGCACTCTTTGCATTTGCTTTCCTCTTCCACTGTAGTGTTCAACTCGCCATTGTAGTCCTCGTGTCCATTCTTACCCATCTCTGTTTGCAACTTCTGCCTTTCGTCTTCCTCCTCCTCCTCTTCTTCTTCCTCCTCGTCCTCCTCATCTTTGACTTTATGAACAATGAAGAGGTGCCTGTTCAGAGAGATGTGGGAGGTGTAGCACAGGCCACAGAACAAGCACTGGAAGGTGGAGCTGTCGGTCTTGTGCCGAGGTATGTGTTCCTGGAACTCAGTCCGGACGTCCGTCGCAAAGCCACACTTCGCGCATTTCCAAGGCGCTTTCAGTTTTTTGGCTGGTGGCGCATCCAAACCCACGCTGCTCTCTGCCTGACCCAGCTCATCCACTGCCATCCTCTTTGGAGATTTTGCCTTTAAAAAATAAGATTAAAAAGTGACTTTATCATTTGAACCCATGGAAGAGTAAGTGCTAAAATCCACATGCATGTCTGAGGATGCCTGAGGGTGAAATCAAGCCTAGGGATTCCTGGGGCATTCCCTTCCCTGGCCATACCCACCCACCACACAGGTTTTCAGCTGCTGTCCTGTGGTGTGAGATGGGAACGCTGGGAGAGGCTGGCTGGGCAGAAACATGATGAGGAAATAGTTTAGAATCAAGGAGTCATGAAATGGTTTGGGTTGTAAGGGACTTAAAAGCTCATCCAGTTCCACCCCCTGCCATGGGCAGGGACCACCTTTCACTAGACCAGGGTGCTCCAGGCCCTGTCCAGCCTGGCCTTGGACACTTCCAGGGATGGGACAGCCATGACCTCTCTGCGTAAAAATTTGGAGTGGGAACAACTTAGACTGTGGTGTGGGAAGGAGAAGCCCACAGAAGAGGGACAGCTGAAGGACACTGGGGTGGTCATTAACCCAGACAACACCTCTCAGACTGAACATTTTCCCCTCCACTCAGATTTTGTCTTAGTGGCATCTCTCAGTAACTCATCCCCTCTATCTTAGAATCCTGCAGCTTCTTCTCCTGTGAGGATGACTCCCTTAAATATGTCCCTGCAGTGATATGCAAAATGTGTATTTTTAAAATAAATTGAGCAAAGAAGCCCAAGCAGCCAACCCTCCACTCCAAACCAATCCACAACACAATCAGTAGAACAGTTACATTTGCTATACAAAATTACACATTTCTACTTAAGAAAAATGCAGTTCTCATAGGTAATGGATCTAGCAAGTATTTTAAAGCAAAAGATAAATATTTTATAACTAGCAGAAGAAATAAGGGAGAAAGAAGAAAAATGTCCCATGCTCATGAATGGGGCACCAGTGGTAAACAAAGATAATAACAAGCCTAAAATACAAAATAGACTGGATAAATGCCAGTAAAACACAGCGAAAAATCTTGAGAAATGCAAGATGCAAATGCTTGTTGTCCTGGTGCAGCTCAGCTGTGCTCACACTGCTGACCCTGACCCTACCAGAGGGAACCAGGCTGGACGGAAATGAGTAAGGGGAGGGTTTGACTGGCAAAAGGCCACAGCTTGACATAACACCCCAAATAAACAACTCCTCGCCAAGTACATTTAATTGTACATTTAATTTTCCATGAAAATAGGTGTCAGTTACTTCTGCTCTGTCTCTCTCTGGAGCTTTCACTTTGGCCATCTGGGATAAGTCTGGGTTTTTGATGCCGTGCATGAGGCTGATGTGGTTCTCCAGCATGAATGGATGAGGAAATGTCTGATTTTCATCTGTGCAGTACCTTGGAAATAAAAAAAGGAAGAAAATTTATTAGAGAAGATACTCTTTGTATTGTGTCAAACCAAGAGGTGTCATTGGAGACAGACTCTGGTGAGTAATGTACCATTAGATTACCAAAATACCCAGCAAAACATTGTTTTAATAATATAACATTGCCCTGAGAGAAATCTAGAAGAGTTTGGAGTTTGCCACAGTGCTCATGAATGAGAGTAGGGCATGTCTTCTCCACAGTGCTAAATAAATATAGGGACTATTGGGAGTCAGGCACCCTGTGACAAATGCCAAAGAGTATAAATGATCAGGATGGAAAATGTATGGGAGAACAACAAACACAGACTCTGAGATGAAAGAACTACAGAGAGAGAGCTGGTGACTCTGTGACACCTAGGAGACCTGTGGCACAACCCAGTCCCAGCACTCCCAAGTACCAGGGAGAGCCAGCGTTACATCCACCAGACTGTACCACAATACAGTTAAAATTCTTACCAAACTGCTGAAATTCCAGCTTTTGTACCAACAATCTAGGCAGAAACACTCCTGAACATGTCACTCATATGTAACTCTTCATGTTTGAACCTGGGCAGGACTCCAGAGCTGCTACAGAGCTGGCTGACATCTCAAAAAGGAGCGGTGCAGGGGATGTGCCGTCTGTACTTCGCTCCTGGATGACAGAGATCTACTAGAATAAGTGCCAGACCTTGCAGACATAAAACCAGCCCCCCCTGACGAGCACAGAGGGCTCTGTTAGCAATTGAGAAAGCCAAAGCTGAGTATCTGTGCTGCTCTGGTGCTTGCCAGCACAACATGGTGAAGGTCAATCAGCTATGGATCTGAGCGAGGACAAGTGACACCAGAGTCCCCTGAAGTGCCCTAACTGCATCTGAGATGAGGCAGCATGGGATTAAGGGCAGAGAGGAGCTGAAGTGTCTCTGGGTAACAAAGACATATTCTAAAAAGACAAGAAGATTCCTACTGATATAGAGGGAAATTAAGTAAGTCAGCAATGATGTGAAAATGCAGATATGCTCATTGAATACTTCTGTGTTTTAACGGGATTTGCTCAGAGGATAAATCAATATTTAATGATGATGGAATTTTTCTTCTTCATGGAGGAAAGCTGAGAGGTTATTAAGTGGTATTTACCAAAAATAAACATGTTGAAAATCAAGTGTTTCAGACACTCTGTACTTAAGACTTGGAAAAGAAGAGTAAAATAACAATAACCAAATGAATTATGAAAGAAAATACACAATAAATCACAATATTCTGTAATTTTCCCTAATTTAGAATTCTTTTCATGTGAGCAGGAAAAGATGCTTGCCTAACCTGAATTACTCCAGTGACAAACATGGCAGGAGGGTGATCAAGTAAGTCCTCCATCACTGGTTTCTCCCTACAAATTTATCCAAAGCCAGAAACATAAGCAGTCCAGGGGGAGTGTCCTGGGGTGACTTTATGTTACTGGTATCCCCAATGGCCTGGTTTATATTATATATTAAGTTCTGCACCTTTAAGACTGGCTTTGAGAGCTAGGGAAGCTGAAACTGCTGGAGGCTGGTGGGAGTTCTTTCTCCTGGCCAATAACTAACCATTTCTGAGAACTGACAGTGTTTTTGACCATGGAAAAGTGAGATCAACCTGTGAACACCACCTTAAGACCTAAGCCCGGGAATTTCTTGCTCTCTTTGGTTTCTGGCTTCTGAAGAGGTAACAGGCTCTGGTTCAGCCTCCTTCTCCCCCCAAGACTGGACAAGGCTGCGGGGTGTGGGGGTTGAGGGGAAGCGAGCCCAGGCTGGGTCAGGCCGGTTCCCCCGGCTTGGCTGCAGTTTCTGCCCCTGCTGAGTTCCACCAGACACTGCCGAGTAAAGAGAGGCCATCAAACAGCTCCAGCCGCAGCTCCAGCTAATCCTGAGATCACAGACCCAGCCACAAGGCCTGGGCAAGATTTTAACCCTTTCATTATCCAGACTTGCAGATTAATCCTTTTTTTCCAGAGAGAGGGGAAGAGAGAGAGAGTGATCAACAGGTAAAGAGACACCATAAACTATCAAAGACAGTGAAGGAATGAATTTAGCTTCAGCAGGGGAAGAAAATAAGATGCTTTAATAAGCTGAAGTATTTTTCTGTTAAAGCTATAAAGATAGACAATAATGTTCTGAAAAAACTTTAATTCATGACAGAGTATTTTTGGGGGGAATAGGATATTTCAAAGTGTAGATTTAAGTAAATAGTGAAGTAGTTGTAATCCTATGAGATGCTGGAACAGAAAAAGAGAAGTGATAGTTGAAGATTGGTAGCCTTTAACAAGAGAAAACTTTCTGTTTCCAGAGAGGCTCACAAAAACAGATGAAGAAAAGTTTTGCCTTTGAATAACTTATCCTTAAAAATGACACCCCATCTTGACTCATTAACCCATAACACACCTCAGAGTGATGTGAAATGGGAGGAGAGAACTGATGGCAGAATGTTCTGGGCAGCTGGCATCAGAGAAATAAAAAGCCATGAAGAAAATGGTTTTCTTGGGAAAAAACTCCACAGATTAGCAGAAGACGACTTCTTTTTCTCTGCAAAGACTGATGAAAAAACTAGCAAAACTAGCAAAATTGAGACTGTTTTAACCACCAAGCTCTTTGTCTCTGTATTGTCATGTGAACAAGAGAATAGTTAAGTAGTAGGGAGAAAAGGGTTTCTAGAAGTTTTTTTCTGGTTTCTTATTCTTGTAATTTTTGTTAATAAACCTTCTCTGTTCCTTTGAAGTTTTAAACCTGTTTTGCTCTTGTTCTAATCCATATCTCACAGCAAAAAATAAGTAAGTTGTCTAGTGATTTTTTAGTTACTGCTTTAAAACCACGACATTTATTTAGTGCATTAGCTGAGAAATTAAATTGGCAAATCTAAACTACTACAGGGAGAAAGGGGGAATCCCAGCTGGGAATGTTAGAAAAGCCAGAGGAAGGTCACCTACAAGCAAGCAAGCTGGAGTCACAGAAATCATCAGTAATCACATCCATGGCAGATTTTATTAATGTTTCACATGGAAACCCAGGAGAAGAGGGTGACAAGAAGTTAAGGCATCAAAACCCCTGAAGAGAGTAACAGGTCAGAGTGATACAAAATGCCAAACAGGAAGAAGGAAAAGAGACAACAGAACCAGAAAAAACAAGGAGCAGTGGACATGTGATGCCTTATAAAGCACTGAAACGAGTCAAGGAGGAATTCAGAGACTGGAGGGTGAGATTTTTGGAGCAGTGCTCTTCAAGCTAAAAGGGATCAAATGGAAGACAGGACAAAAGAACTCAGATCCAAACCAAGAGCAGCTCTTGGGAGATGTTGGGACAGTATTTCAAGGAAGAGGTCTCATCTGCAGAGTGCTGTGACCTCAGTGAGTCTGCCACTACAATGATTGAAGAGAGTACAACTGCTGTCCAATTAAGACTTCATCAACAGAATTTGTGAAGGGGCAACTACAAGCTGGAGAATTAAATGCAACCACAGGTCCCCTGGGTTGCTAGCTGTGTTTTCTCTGCTGGCATGATCATTGCCCCCTGGGTGAACCAGTGGATTCACAGCTGTGTGTTGCTCTGAAAAGTAATAAGGTAATGCACAGCAGTCTGGCATATCCTAGGCTGTCAGGAATTTCCACACAGATTCCTCTTCCCAATAATATCTTCTGCTCATTTTGATCCTGAAACATTTCACTTTAAGACTGATGCAGAGAGAACAGATTTACACAGATCAGGTGAGTGTAACACCCAAGACCATCACCCACAAACTTAAAGCTGAATGAAACACAATAGGAGCCAACATTTCATCTCCTCCAGAGGTTCCAAGTCAGAGCAGTTAGAAGAAATGGAAAGTTTAGAAGTCCTGGATGAAAAAATGTCTCAGGAAATGTATTCCCAGTTGTAATGCCTAAGCTGTATCCATTTACTAAAAGCTGCTGTGGCTCACTAGATAGTCCAAAGACATACAGTACTTGAGGAGTGCACTTGTAATCTTCAGATGAGGTTTTAGCAACTTGACTGCAGTAAAGTGACAATACACATCAGAAATCCCTGCATTAAACCAAAATTTAGATCAATTAGAAAAATCCCCCAACCTACATCACTGCAAACCTCTTTTCCAAGCCAAATGTGCTTTAACCTTCTTTCAAAAGATGTCTCAGAATGAGACAGGAAGGAATTTTGCATGGTCACTCAGCATACAACTTTCTCTGCAGCAGTTACAGAGACAGATACATAAACACTGGGCTTTGTCCTGAACCGAGATTCACAGTTAAAATATGTTGCTCAGCAATGATTTTCATTCACCACTGACTTCTAAAACTTGTCTGAAATCTCCAGATCCATTTTCCAGCTATGAGGTGTGACTTCCCAAGCAAGATAATTCTCCACTGCTCTGCAGTCTGTGCAGTCAGTTCTGCCTTTCTAAAGCAGTGGCAAGATCTGGTCCATTTTTAGGATTTATACCTTTTGCACCCAAGGAGAGGGTGCAAGAGTGATGCATGACCACACCAACCACAAATCAGTGAAAGACTGGCCCAATATTTTATTGGCTGCTTCACAACAATGCAAAACGTACATCTCATTTATCATCTGCAGATATCAAATCACACCTCCCCTTACATTTCCATAAGACTTTCACTGCACAGTCAAAAGCAAGGTCTTATTTTAGCCGCTAAGTCTCTTCTGTTTAACACATTCTGCTCCTCACTTCCCTTCAGTAACTTACAGTCTAGAGTAGTCAGGAGCAGCAGACATCATTTATCACAACTTCCAAACTTGAAGGATTAGACTGCTGCTGAAAACCAGTTTGCCAAGCGGCATTGGGTACGTACCAGCAGGTGTAGACTTTCTTTGCTGTGTCGTGGTTATTGCGGATGTGTCTGCGCAGGCTGTTGGAGGCATTGAATGAGCGCTCGCACTGGCGACAAGGGAATCTCTTCATGGACTGGCAGGAAAACAGAAACAGCTTTCAACAGCAGGGACATGGAAAGCACTGACTGGATTCTAATTCCCGTGCTCTTCACCTGGACGTTACCTCTCAGATGCAAGAAAATCCCCTACATAATATGTAATTCTACTGCTAGAGATCACTGAGATTTTGAGATCCCACTTAGATTCAGCCCAACAGTTGGGCAATACCAGCCCTGATCTTATAAAACCAGGACTACTTAAAGCACATGCATAATTTTATTGATGCTTTTATTAGGAATTACATATATGATTCTCCCATGCCAAATTCACTCAGTGGAAGGTCCCTTCGGCCCCAGAAGGCAGCAGGACCCCAGTTAAGTACAACTCCACTTACTCTTCCTGCTCCTCATAATTCTGCACAAGAAAAGGGCAAGATGCTAAAAAGCATCACACGGGCCCTTCTGTTATCAATGTATATCCACATCCCCCTAAGTCCATCCTGTAACCAGCCTCCTCCAAAATTTTCCTACTGCCCTTTATATATCCTGCATGCACATTCCAGTTAAGACTTGTTTAATGAATACATGTATGTATTAAACTGAAATATTTGGCCGATTTCCTACTTCACTGGGATTCATTGGACATTCAAATGGGAAAATCCAGCACTCAGCCTGCCCTCATCTTCTTCTCTTGAAGTGAGGACATCATCAAGTGGGACAACCCAGCCCTACCCAAATCAAGCTAGGAGGACTCAAACACCATGATCTAGGTCCCCATTCATGGCTGGGTGACTCAGGATTTCAAACAAGAAGTCCTGATGCCAAAGTACTGAGAAATCTGGTGGCACACAGCATCTTGGCCCATGTTCTGCCAGCAACAAGGATTAGTTTGACAAAAGTAGGTCACGGCAACGCAAGGCTTGAGCTGGATGAAACACACGAAAAACTGAGATTTGCAGCTCTTGTAATGACAGCTCTGCAAAGGGGCCTGGAATGCAGGAGACTGATGTTCTTCCCCAACTCGCTAGCTCAAGTATTTCATCCAAGTCCTTACCCTTCCATGATTTCTCTTCATGTGGGACACATAGGTTTCCCGATCAGGGATCCACTGCGAACATTCCTTGCAAGTCCAACCAGTTCTTCTCATTCTGGACTTGGATTCGGGATTATGTCCTTCCACCCTCATGTCTTTCCTCGACAGAGGAGAGGGGGAAGTCCCATTGGCTACCAAAAGCTCCTTTGGTGAGGTATGAACCTGGCTCCTTGAAGCCTTTTCAGACTTCTGCCGAAAGTTTGCGAGCTCTTCAGGGTTATGGGGGACTCCATGAACACCCTGTGTAACAGTAATAATGGAAACACACATAATATTTACATGTAATTCATATTCCACACCTTTAGTCATAAATAAATACCATTTGCTATTTAAATACATAATTTAAATCCACACTGGACAAACAATGTGTTTTTGTCTGGCTCCTGTATGTTTTCCCACTTCTCTTAGAAGCTGCTGGAACGCTTTTCTCGACAAGAAATCTTCCCAAGAGACATGGAGCTTCTATTTCTGCCTCCTGCATGACAACAGCCGCTCCTTGGTGCTGCCTGTTTAGCATTTTGGATGAGCCCTGGGAACTCTGGTTGAACATGGAAGATGTAATGGAAGAGAAATTTCAATTTACATTATTACAAGAGCCCAAGCTCTAAAAATACAGAGCTTTGGTGAGCTCTGAATGAAATGTTTGCTGGTATCCTGGGGGCTCCAAAGCTGCTTCCTCTTTGCTCAAGGGACAGCAAGAGAACTTTAAGTTTCTCTAAGTCTATTTCCTTCAATCCTACTTCATCTATTGATATTTACATTTTTCACCGTTCAAAACTTTGCTCCTGACATATAAGATCAAGCACAAAGCCAAGAGCCAGCCTTATAAGGAATATGGCTCTAGGCTCTTTGATTATTCAACAGGTCAAAATCCAAAAGTCCCCACAAAAGTTTTTTTTAACAAAGAAAATCAAACATAAGGAAAATAATCTAAAAATGAAGAGTTGTGGGAAAGAAAAAGCAAGTAAAACAGCAACATACCAAAGAAACCTCAAGAAACTCCCCCAGGAACAAGTTCATCCACACAAAAGGCTAATTTAGAAAGGTTTAATTGTGCACAGTAATTAATAATGGGTAAAGTTTCAACACATGAAAGCCCCAAGCATTTGGAAGTCTTTCTGTGGGTCAGACACCAAACAAACCTCCAAACACAAGGTCTCAGAAGTCTTGTGTGATTTGCACCTGGCCCAGCTGATGACCACAGAAGCCATGGCACTGCCAGCTCCTCAAGAACACAGACACATCACCTTTCTCCCCACCTGGAAATCTCTGGAGCGTTTCAGTGCTCATTGCTCCATTGTTACACCACTGGGGTAAAACAAATGAGGAGCATGCAAAAATGAAGTGATTTCTGCAGAATCAATACCAGGAAGCAGAGCTAACTCCTGCTCTGCAACACTCTAAACCTGAGGAAGATGAGGAGACACATAGATCTTCTATTTTGCATGTAAGCACACACTAGATAGCACTTCCTAAAAACTCTACTGCATGAAGCTGATCTCAGAGGAGATGGGGGAGTGCAATTATTACGCTGCCACAGCCAAAAAGCCTTCAATTACTTCAGAGGTTAAAAGACAAGGTTTTGTGGTGAAGATGTCAGGGTTTGATGTACAAACTGCTGCAGGTGAGATCTGACAATGAACCACAAGGTATCTCAGCTCCAGTTTTTTAGCACTGGGGATGAACACCTCTTTGAAGGTCCTAGCCTCAATCTCAACTCTATTTTCCTAGCTGTAATGCACCAAGATTAGCAATCATCGACTTCACAGGAGGGCTTCAAACTGTAATTCATTACTGTGCTCAAAGCACTTCCAGATTTGCAAATTAAAGACATGGGGGAGAGAGCAAAGAAGGAGCTTTGAATGGGTTTTGCTTTTGGGAATGAGCTAACAAATCTTCTGGTTTTCTCAGTGTTAGTATAAACAAAACAAAGTCACTGACTAAAAAAAAAAAAAAAAACTAAAACAATTTTTTTTTCTTCTTATCAAAGAGAAAGAAGATTGCAAGCACTTTCTTCAGAATGCCACTGAGAAATCTGAGAGGATTTTTGTGGAGTGTTGTTAGACAATGGACATAAAAATATCCTGGGTAAGTTAACAGAAAAATTCAGCCCTTTTACATTTATGGGATAATCAGACCTGTAAGGCTGGTGCCTCCAGGGCAATCACTTTGGCCTCTCTCAGTCCCCTCTTGCAGCCTGGTGTGGTTCAGAGCAGCAGGGAATCAGGATGTTAAATGCCATGTAACCTCCCTCTGAGGCTGCTGCCAAGGGGCCAAAGCTCTACAGGTAAACACCCAAAACAGCAGATTCAGCTCTCACTATATAAATTCAGTAACACTGTGGGCAGAGAATAATTGTTCCTGTCTCCCAACCAAAGAAAAAGCTGCCACATTAATTTAATTACTTTCTTTAAGAGGCTGGGGACTCCCCATTCCTGGAAGTGTTCAAAGGCACACTGGACAGTGCCCAGAGCAACCTGGAGTGGTGGAAGGTGTCCCTGCAGGGGATAGAATGAGATGGGCTTTAAGGTCCCTTCCAACCCAAACCAGTCTGTGCTTCTGTGGTTCTCTGAAAACTGAAGAGTTAAAAATCATAGAGATTTACCTGTAAAAGCAAGTTTTTGTCATACAGCTAAAATGTGTCTAGATGAGAGGAACTGCCTGCATTAAGACCAACTAACACAAACCACTCCACTGACATTTCCAGATCCTGTAAATCACTCTAGTCTGTATTTTCCACTAAGATATTCCTCAAGAATCTTCCACTTCTTGAACCACTTGCCGCACATGGTTTATGTACATTCTCTGTGAACTCAAAAAATAAGATCTTGCACCAGTGAGGGAGAGAGTTACCTACCTTAACATGCTGCATTAGCTGCTGCTTCTGCATGTACACCAGCTGACACTGTGGGCACTTAAACACTCCCACTAACAGCTTGCTGGTGTTCTGCTGGAAGTGCTCTTGGAGCAGCTTCTTCTTGTTAAAGACCATCTCACAAGAGCATTTGTAGATCACCCTTAAATAATTAAAGAAAGTAAATTCAGTCTCTCTACCTCAAGAAGACAATGTAAAAAGTTATCTCAACAGCTCCAGAAAGGGATGGACTTCTGAGGAGGGCTGTGCTCTCCATGTATTGTCAACACACACCCACGTGGGCAACTGAACCAGTAACTCAACTGGGAAGAACATCAAAATGCCTCAGGCACATACCACAGCTTGCTAAAAATAAGTTTACTTCTATGCATATGCATAACTTTGTGTGTCTGAGCACAGACAGATGGGAGCAAACACAAAGCATACCAGCCAGCTACACACTGCTTTCAATCCCACCTTTCCACAGTCCCTTAAAGCACAGATTTCTGGCACTAGCTCAAGCCTTGGAGGGAAAAACTACAGAATGGAAAAATCAGGAGGCTTCTCTCTAGTGATTTTTGGGGGCAACACTGCCTGGGATAACTCTTCTCTTCCCTTTGAGTGCCAGATGAAGCAGTTGCCCTTGAGCCAGCTACCAAGAGGTGCCACTGTGGGTCCTGCTGGACAAAGAGGTGACAATTAAGTTCCTTTTGTGGATGTTTATCTCTTGCCTGACCAAAGTCCTCTCCTCCTACCCAGGAGACTGTTTGTACCAAGGCATGCTCTGGTTTGGAACTGACCCCTGCTGGCAGACAAAGCAGGAGATCATCTTATACAAGGACAGAATCTAAAAACAGAAAAAAAATCTGAGGGAAAGGGGGAATCCTGGAGCCACCCAGTGAAGGAGAAAACGAGACAAAGCCAAAACACTTACTGAGTAGTCTTGTGAGGCTCTGCTGGGTGCTGGTGGGCCACGTGAGCCATGGTGCTGTTGGCAGACTTGAAGGCCTTTGGGCAAAAAGAACACTTGTGGAAGACTTCGCAGTGTTTCTCGTGGATGTGCACTTTGAGCATGGCAAGGGTCATGAAGACAACTCCACAATGGATGCACCTGGGGGAGGCAAAACAAAAGAGTTACAGCCACAGCACCACTTCCATCACACCCATGGAACAGCACAGATGGAAGGACTAGGCTGTGGTGAGTCCTTGATTCAAGCAGTTCAGTCTCTTCCATATTAATGTAGAAGAGTCAAGAAGGAATATGACGCAGGAATTCTGGGCAGAACTCACAGCTAAATGGTAGCAACAAGCAAAGAAGATCTATAAAATAAACCTTCAGAGACTAAAACAACTCAAAAAAGAATAATGATGTGGCTCAACAGAATGCTAGCCCTGTACCTGTCCAAACCAATTCCAGCCGGCTGTGTGCTTAGGGAAGAGAGAGGGAGAAGCAGAAAAGCATTCTTCTCAGCAGCTGAAAGCAAGGCCAAGAGGAGAGCAGGGCCACCCCACTGTTCTCAGCCTGCTTCTTCTCCAGACACACACCTGTGGCAGGTCTTGCCTAATATTCCCACAAGATGGCAACAACCAGCAGCCTTTACTTCATTTATCTTTAACACTCCTCCCCAGATCTGCCTGCTGTACTCTGAGATGCCACGCTCCAACTTACAAGGGCATGTGAGGATGCAGCCACCTGTCCTCACCTGCCTGGAGTGCAGGGTTTGCCATCCCATAGGTGCACCTCTGCTGATCTGGGACCACAACAGCCTCTCCCAAAAGACAATTCCTGTCATTCCATCAAAATGACACCAGTGGAAGTTTGCTTAAGCCAGCTCTGCATGTACAGATGTTAGAGCAGAGGAGCCCAGCCTGGTAAGGCAAGGGCTATTGTATTGGTGGGATGTGAGAGCTGCACAAGGGATAACCTCCTCACTTTATAAACAGCTTCTCCCTTCACTTCCCTCCTTTTCCTGATGGCTGTGTCTGCCCCCAGCACTGTTTGAGGCCATGTGCTCAGCGCAGCCACAGCACTGCTGGCACAGATGGACCCCAGCTATCGTGCACTGGAACAACTCCAAGCCCATATCAAAAACAAACAAGCTGCTGGAATATCCTTCCCTCCAAACCAGCCTCCCAACAGCGTTTAGGAAACAAGCCCAAGCTTTGAAGTTGCACTTCAAAAGATCATTAGGCAGAAGCCAGCCTGAAGGAGCCAAACCCTCTCCACCACACTTTTAAGAAAACACAGAATTGATGTTGTCTTAAAGAAGAGAGTGAGAGAAGCAGTGACAGAAGCTGGTGTCACCTTTGGGGAAGCATGAAGACATTCTGCTGGGGGAGTTCTGCCTTCAAGCCTGATCCTCAACCACGTGAGACAGGGGGAGAGAGACTTTCTAGTACAGTAACACCAGGAACCACATTATTATGGAAGAATAAATCTCCAAAGTTTAAATGGAAGAACAAATACTAATCCTGGCAGTAAGGAACGGCTGGAACATCCATGAATATCCAACGGACTTCCTCCACAAATACTCCCTGGACTAAAAAGAGATGGTTCTCCCTGATGTTTGATTTTAGGAACTACTTCATTAAGAATAAGGAATGAAACAAGCACTTACTCAGGGTCAAACGATCACAGGATAATTTAATTTACAGGAAATGGAAGTCTAAACAACAGCCACATTGTAATTAAGAACCCCAGTGCCAGAAGGACAAGGTCTGATAAACTAATTAGCTGAACAAAGTGGATGGAGGATGTCAAGGGGCTTGTCATGTAATTCCTGCAAATTGCAAATCCTGCTATCATCCCCAGCAGCTTTGGATCCCTCAGGGCAAGAAGGGTTGGCTAGAAGTCTGTGAGAGGAGATAACAGCTACAAGATGTTGTCTTAACCCTTGGAATGCTTCCTACACCATCACCTTCCAGCCCTTCAACTCTCCAAATGGGCACCAAGCAGGAAAATGAGTCCCAAATCAGTGTGGACAGCTGGAAGGGGCTTGGAAAAAGCAGGGAAGGTGACATTTAGAGCCAAGAAGAAAGGAGAATTAAGGACAATCTTGTTGAGTTTCATTTTTAACTGTAGAAGACCATTATCATTTTCAGTGCAATCACTAGCTATGACTCAATTCCAAATAAAACAACCATACCCCAAATTTAAGTTAAAGCATAGGGGTACAGGCAGAAAAGGAGACAGAATAAGGACTTATCACAAAACCAAAACCAAACCTGTGCTCCAGTAATTCAAGAAAAACAGGGACATAAAGAGAAGCAGTGAAAGTCAAGCTGATCCTTGGAGGAATTTAAAGAATTCCTCAGCTTTTCAGCTCTACAAGTAAGAAATGTGAAAGAAAAGTGAAGTCACTCTGTGACTACAGGGCAGATGCCACAGATTATCTAGATATGGTCCTGCAACCAAAATTTATCTCTTCTGTTTTCAACAATACCAGTGGCATCAGCCCTGCAGCAGACAGGCAGGATAACAAGATGGCACAGCCAGATCTTGACCTGTCTACTAGACTCAGCTTTCACAGATGAGCTTCAGTAGATGTGAATTAGAGGAGAAATTAAAGAAATTCAGCTTTTAGAGAAGCTGGGTAAAGCTAAAAAAATCCATAATTGTAATTTGTAACTTTGTCTTCGTTTGGATCTTCATTCATGTCCCTTGCATAGAGAGTAGGTATCTGCTAACAACATCTGTAGACAGATGGAAGCTCTCATTGCTGGATTCCCAGGTGCCACTCAAGTCCCAAGAACTGCACCAAACCCAAGTTAATTTTCTGACATCTCCTCCATTTCCATTTTTCCATCTCAGGGAAAACATTTGTTTCCTCCAGCTTTCCTCCTTCCCAGATTAACTCGTTTTCAAACAGCCCCAATGTCACAGCCATTTAATATGTGATGGAATTAATTCTTTGTTGTGGGCTGGGTCTCCTCAAATCAGATCCCACATTAAAAAACCTTATCTGTATATAATTAAACTCAGAATCAGTTTGTTATGTGCCTCTTGTCTTCACGGTTGAAATAAAAACCCCTGGAAAACCTCAGTGTGATTCAGACCAAACTACACAGCAGAGCTTCCTGAATTTGCAGACATCTTAAAAGAACATCTCCAAGAGCAGAAATTTCCATGTTTGTCTGAAATCTCAGGGTATTTAATGGCAACCAAGAGAAAAAACAGAACTTCAAGGAAACTCAAAAGTCTCATCTCCCAAGCAAATCATCATGTGTTAAGAGCTGTGCTGCAGCTGGGGTGATCTAAACATGCCAAGGAGGGAAGGCTTATAGGGAAAAGTAATGTCTTATCAGAGCAAGCAGTTTAGGTGGAGAAAAGATAGTGTACCACATCCAGAACCTTAGGAGCCTTCTCCACCTGTGTCAGCCCATGAGAAATGTTTGGAGAGTTGCAGGGGAATAGAAGGAAATAATCTATGCCCTTCTCATAAAGGCACACATCCTCAGCCCCTTACAACTGACATAAATATAAATTCAAGCCTTAAGGAGATTTACAGGATTAAGATCTGCAATCTTTTTGCTGTAAGCATCAATCCCAAGACATACAGCTGCAACACGAATTCAATACAAGAGCTTTTCAGCTCAAAGACACCACAAAATAATGTCTGGCTCCCAGAAACCTCTCTTAAACCCAGTTAGTAATTATTTCCCATTTCAAATGTGTTTTGTCATGCAGAAAACCATGCCAGGCTCCAGCTACATCCACTTTCATTTCTGCTGTAAGTAAGACACAGTTCACAGTCACAGAATGTTTTGGGTTGAAAGGGACTTTAAAACTCATCCCATCCACTCCCTGCCATTGGCAATAACACATTCCATGATACCAGGTTGCTCCCAAGCCCTGTTCAACCTGGCCTTGAACACTTCCAGGGATGGGTGTTCTGGTTTCAGATGGAACAGAGTTAATTTCTTCTCAGTAGCTGTGACAGTGCTGTGTTTTGGACACCGATGTTTTGGTTTTTGCTAAGTTGTGTTTATCCTAAGTCAAGGACCTTTTCCTCTGTGTGTGTGTGTGTGTGTGTGTGTGTGTGCATCTACTGCTCCACCAGTGAGAAGGCACACAAAACAAACTGTGAGGGAGCTCCAGGACAGGGACAGCACAGCCTCAGAAGCACAACCAAACTGCACAGGTGTAAATCCCAGCTTCCCAGGGAGCTGCACACACCTGAAGCCAACCTTGCGGGAGTAGTGCAGGCAGTTCTCCTTGACGTGGGTCTGGAAGTAGGCGGAGCGGCACACGGCTCCACACTCGGGGCAGCAGTACGGGGACTTGTGAGCGTGGATCCTCTGGTGGGCACAGTAACTGCACTGGTTGGGCAGCATCATCTGGCACACTTGACACGTCTGATGGAGAAAGCTTACATTAGTTAGTTATTCTCTCCTTGGGGTTTTTTCCCCCCCCCCAAATTCACCCTTAAAGGTGAAGCACAGGCATATTCCTCTAGCAGCAGCATCAACTCCACAAAGCTCTTTAACTGGTGTCCTTGTCATCTTTTCCCAACATCTTCCACAGTTAACCATTCCAAATAAAAGTACCATATTTAAACCACATCTTATATGGTTTATTTCCTTTTTTCCCCCTAAAAAAAGAAAGCAAACTCTTTCACCTCTTAGCTCTGATGATGTTCTGAATGTTCAGCATTTTCATTTCCTGACTTGAGAAGGAGAGAACTTTTCTCAACAAGCACCCACCCCACACCAAAACATCACAAGAAAGGAGGAAAATTATAGCCTGACTCCAAACACCTGCTGCTGGAGGCAGTGTTTACCTTCCCCATCAAAACCACTGCTGTGTCTCTTGCAAAATTTCTTTGTATCAGATGAAATTTGAACTTTCCAAGACCAAAAACTATGTGTTTCCCTTACAGAAACTTCCTGATGACTAGAAATAATGCAAAGCCTCTTTCTCTCCCTGTTTCATTCTTAATGAAATCCATTTTTACACACATGCTTACTATCAAAATCTCTTTGTAAGAAGCATCATTTACTTGACATGTAAAGTTTTTATGTGAATGTATCATTCCATTTTCAACAGCTGTCAAATCTCTGCTCCCTTTCACAGGTGTCTTGACTCTGTACTCCTTCAAAGCCCAGGAGCAGCTACTCATCCTCTGTAGGATGCACATCACTGGATGCCTGAGCAGGGTATAGCCAGAGCAGATCCCAGCCCACTCTGAGCTCTCCAGGAGCAAAAACTGTCCTCTGACATTTATAATCCCATGCAAAATCACTCCTCTAATTTAAGAATGAACCACAGCACACAGCTAATTATGGATTATCAAATCAAGTAATATAACTAAATAATTTCTGTGGACTTCACTGTTGGCAGCCAGGGTAGAAACATGGGACAGAAGCCTCTAAATCTGATAAAAAATTAGAATAAAATTAATGGCCAACTCCCTTTTCTGTATCACTGCTATTTCATGCAGCACCTCTGTGATGCTCCACTACATAACATCCATCAGGGAACCATGAAAACCCCTGCAGGTAAAAGAAAGCATCACGTACAATAAAATGCAAAGCTATGACAAACCTGAAAGGTTCAAGGGGTGGAAGGGAATAAAAAATTAGGCAGAAAACTTTTTCACTCAAAAGTGAAAACTGCAGAAATTGCCAAATACACTACAAGCTTCAGACATGATCTATGTTGCAACTTAAGTTTAGAGGGGAAATGGTTTCTCCAGGAAGGAGAGAAATGAGTGGAAAAACCACGTGGTAGGACCCCCGTGTACACACAAATAGGGAATTAAAGGAAACTCAAGAGCATTTCAAATGCTGCAGAAGTCCCCTAATTTCAGCCAATAAAAACAGTGCAAATGGGCCATGAGAACGGGAAAATGAGAAATAGAAAAGCCCCCAAGATCTCTGTGCAAGGAGCTGAGCAGCACCTTTAATTCTCCAATGCACTCTCAAATCCCCAAGTAAGAGCTACAAGAAGTAAGTAATAAGCAATAAATTAGTAGCAAATAAGAGCAGTAAGTAATAAGTAAAAGCGGTTTTATTGTGGTTAAGACATTTTTTTCTAAGTGGCTTGAGATTTGCAATGGAACATTTATCTCCCTGGCATTGTTAAAATGGGACTCTTCTCGCTGTGATCTCAACTAGTATGTAAGGCAGAGTCAGCACAACCACAAGCTGAAAGCACCTTTGCCCTAGTAACTCAGTCAGAAACACTCTCTTCAGATCCTGCCTTGTCAAAGCCAATTTAGTTTTGATTTTAAGTCAGTTTGAGGCTCACCTCTTCCTCCCCCGCTTGTCATACCCGCTGCTCCCAAAATCAATCAGCACATGGTGAAAACCTGAATTTTCACCGCTTTGTGTGTTCGTGTACTGGATCTAAAATATGCCCAACCCACTCAGTATTTGCTGAGCTCCTGGGCACTGCTGCCTGGGGATGTCAGAGGAGCAGCCAGCTCCCCTCACCTCCTGCGTTATGTGAAAGGACCAAAACCATGCTAACATACAGCCAAAAAGTTTGGGGACTGTGAGTAAAAGGCACCAAAATTGTGGTTATCTACTTGAGGCCTGGCAGAAAGCCTGACAGAAAGTGTGGACACATGACACAGGAAAAAAAAAACAAGATTCAGTGAGGATAAGGCTAAATTAATTCATTGCTCCTGCAGACACCACAGAAGGAGCTGGAAGGATTCACTGACACCACACACCATGGGGGACATAAACCAGCCCAAGCTTCCAAATTCAAATTGTCTTGTGGAGGAGTCAAGACATTGGGCAGTAAATAGACAAAGAGAGAGATGATACACACAAGGATAAATGAGTAAGAACAAGGAAACTCTCATCCTTAAGCAGCATTACCTCTAGACTTGGGAAAAGTCAATGCAGCTTCTCCCTCCTGGCCACATGGAACAATCTGGGCTCTCCAGAGCAACAGCCACATGGGGAAGGAAGACCTGAGCTGCATTTCCCCAACAGCTTAACAACATCTGTCACTACAGGATTTTGAGGAAACTATGGTACCATGACATAAGAGAAGGAGTTTACTTGGGTAAGTAAGTGGTTAGAAGAAAAGAATAAATAGTCCTTTGATAGAGCAAGGTCCCCATGAAGTTCTCTTGGCATTTGGGCTCTTCAAAATAACCTCAAAGTATCTGGGAAAGTTATACAGCAAAGATTGATTATCAACACCCAGTAACTCAGCATGTTACAGGTAAGGGCTGACCATGAGGGCTAGCAACAAAAAGAACATGCAGGGCTAAGGGTAATAAAATGAACCAAACAAGGAACATTACTACAGCTGAGGAAGGTTCCAGCAAGAGAATAAAAACCAAAACTGGTATCTTCCTGCTCACACTTATCCTTTTCCCAACACCTGCAGGAGACACGAGGCCAGCCATCCTGCCCAGGAGGGTTACAGGAGGCTCTGTTCATCCCCTTTGCAGCAGGAGCTGCTGCACTTGTCAGGAGCCAATGTGGCCACGCTGGACTCCCCACACTCACTGCATGGACTGCTTCTTCATTTAGCAACTCTTCTGCTTCATATGAGAAATTATAACTTGGTTCCAGATGTCACATTTTTATCTCTCTCCTAGTTTTCCATGACTTTTCAAAGAAGTCTGGCAGCAATTTGAGACATTCATTAGTCAGTTATTTCTAAAACATGTTACCAGGACAGGACTGAGTTGTGTAATGTCTGTGTTTTTCATATACTCCCATAGCCTTCGCTTTAATCAAGAGTTATTTATTACAAATTTTCTTTAATTCTGGTTTGCCTGCCACATTTCATTTGGGCTTTTCTTCCACAAGTCACATTCACACACAGAAAAATGCTCAGAAGCTCAGCCATTTTGGAATACTTGAGCTGATGCCCATTTTTACTTATTAGCTTCTTCAAAAGGGGAAAAAAATTAAATAGTCACTGAGATACAGTGCAGATTGAAAAAATATACTTCTCAAAAAAAGTCTGTCTGTTAAACCCAACCCTGCAGCCACAGAGGTGTTTGCAAATCAGGTAATTTATAATTAAAACACACAGTTTTACCCTGGGCAATGCCTGTGGAAAGGGAATTGGCATAGCAAAGAAACATTCCAGCTGTTTTATTCTCTTTGCTGTTCCCAAGTGATGGTGATGAAGTCCACATCTACTTAAGAGCTGTCCCCAGACAACCTTGACATGATCATCATAGAACTTCAGTTAAAAACACTTAGACAGCAACCCTATGGCATGGAACCAGGGCTAGGAAAAAGATTCACAAGCCAAATTATCTCAAAAATATAGTAATAAAAAAAATACTAAGGACTCAAAGTTAAACAGTCATAGGGGAACAGAAATTGCATTTGCAGACTGTTAATGCTTGCCCCTAACATATTCACACCAAAACTCCCCTACCAGTGGTGCCCAAAAGCCTCAGTTCTTCCCAACTACAACATTTTGCAAGCTGTAATTTTTTTGCTTCAGGCAGAGCTGCAGGGGCAGCCAAGGGATCACAAACAGAAATTACCAGGATCCTCTTGCTATAAAAAAAAAAAAAGCGACCAATTACTGCTGAAAAGTTAACCTTTAACTTCTCAGTAGCTCTCCTTTACTGCCTGGGTGGGGTCAATGCCCAGCAGCCTGTACCCCTCAGCAGGGATGCTCTGACTGTAGCAGTGCCAGGTGCTGGCTCTGGGAGCACAGATCCTTCATCTCTGCCCCTCGTGCTCCCCTTCCCGCATCCCTCTGGATGACTGCTTGTGGGCCACACTGCAGTCAAGCTCCAGATGCCTGGAGGGCTTGTTTCAACCATCCAGGTTACAGCACTGCTACACAATGTTTTACCAATGTGAGGAGAAGCAGCGGGCAGAGAACTGAATCTGCTGTCGCTGTGATAACTGAACTGTGCTCCTGCCCAGGTTCTCTCTAAATGAACACACATCATTGCATTGGCATGTTCAATTCATGGATGAAAAACACCCCTTAACAGAAGCTCAAGATGATTCATTTGAAGAAGAAAAACCTAGAACCCCAATGTAGAGGTTTTATCCTAATTAACCATATCCAAGCACAACTATTGTTATTTCCTTAGATTATAGTTGCCTATTTTGTCAGCCTTAGGAGCCAATGCTACTGAGGGAGCCTCCTGACCTTCAGCCAAAGGACATGATCACAAGACATCCCAAACTTCTCCCATCCATTCTCTCTTCTACCTTCAGCTCACTCCCCCCTCACATCAATTCATCCTCAGCATCATTGTTGTATCCCACCTCCTCCCATCAACCTTTTGTATTTGTGTCCTTGCACCTCACTAACTCTTCAACCCGCCCAAATCCAGCGTTCTCCTCAGGCCTGCACCAAGACCATCTCCTACACACATCTCAATCACAACACACCAGGATACTTAAACTTCAGTAAGGCACTCCAATAAAAATTTATCTCTGGAAACTAAGGTTGTTAAATAAACACAAAATGCATTTTTTGTATATGGAAAAATCCCTGGTTTAAAGCATTGGTGTAAATCTAGAAACTTGACAGCTTAGAGAAACAAAGAGGAATTGCAATGGAAAAATCTACTAGCATCACAGATCTTAGACAACATTGCATCAAATCAGCTTACTTCTGAATCTGCAAAATCTGTAGCTCTTCTCTCTTTATCATCTCAGCTGGAATTTCAGTTTCCACATCTTTTCTTTTGACCCACTGTACCAGGTTTACGTGACAAGGTTTTACTTGGGAGGGGCTGCAGGGGCGGCCTTTGTGAGAAGACACCAAAAGCTGCCCCCATGTCAGACGGAGTTCTGTGATGGACCTGTCACTGGCTCAGACAGCCCTCGAGCAGCACCTCTGGGATAAGAGATTAGGAAAAGGTAAAAGATGCTGTGCAGCAGCTGGGAAGAGAAGTGAGAAGATGTGAGAGAAAGAGCCCAGATGCCAGAGCAGGTTCCCCTGCAGACCGTGATGAATCCATGGTGACGCAGGTTGTCCCCCTCTAGCCCATGGAGGAGCATAGCCATGTGCCTTGAAGGATCCTGCAGTCCATGCAGGGAGCCCTTGCTGGTTTTCTGCCAGAACCTGTCACTCCCTGTGAGACTCATGCTCTGCCAGCCTGCTCCTGAAGGACTGCACCCCATGGAAAGGATGCAGTCCTCGTGCCAGAGCAGATCCTGAAGAACTGCAGCCTGTGGAAAGGACTCACGATGAGATTGTTCATGACAGACTGTCTCCAATGGGAAGGACGCCATGATGGAGCAGGGGAAGAGTGTGAGGAGGAAGGCTGAGTGGGCACTTGGTTCCAACTAGAAATCTGAACTCCCACTTGCTAAAATGATCACGTAGTGATCATGTAGTGGATTAAATCATGTAGTGGATTAAATAAATTTTCACATCCACACTTTCAAGTCACCACTGTGACCCCATAGGCTACAGAAGACACATTCCTTCTCTTTTCTTACAATGGTGACGTTAAAGGCCTCTGCTCTTTCCTCCACCTTGCAGGGTTGATTCCTTGCAGCCTCCCAGCTCTGCCTTTTTCTTCTCACCTTGCACCCCAATTTCTTGTCTTCCTGGCCTGTCCTTCCCAGAGAGCCCGTGTCCCTCCATTACAACACTCCAGCCATGCAATACATCTCTTTCCTGTAATGCCAACACAACCAGAGTCCTGCAGACAGATCACAGAACATAGAATGGTCTGGGTTGAATGGGGCCTTGAAGCTCACTTCATTGCACCCCCTGCCATGGGCAGGGAGACTTCCCACTAGAGCAGGTTGCTCCAAGCCCTGTCCAATCTGACCCAAATCAATTTCAAGGATGCAGCAGCCATGGCTTCCCTGGATTGGAGGTTGTGTTTATTGCCTGTGGTGTTTGCAGCTGCATTAGACCCTTCAGAGGGCACCTTCTCCTCAAAGTAGGATTGAGCAGACTATCACCACTACCTGGGCTCTCATTCCCCTGCTTGTCACCCACAGAGCTCTCCAGTCACAACTCCAGGTTGCCTGGGGCAGCATCATAGGTGCCCAGCTGGAAGAAGAATGCAGGAGCAAGACTCTTCCTTTTAGTACCAGCTTTCAGACCCATTTCCATCCTATCCAGGACAATGCCCCTGTCTCCAGCTGTCCCCTCCTCCTCACTCTCAGCCATGTCCCAGTCCCCAGTTCACAGCCCTGCTCCTTATCCTCTTCCCTCCAGCTGTTCTCAGTCCTCTGGGGGCTGCAGGACCACCAGGGCCAGGCATGGGTGGGGAAGGAGGAGAGGGTGGGATTGTTGCCTCATGGCAATAGATCATACACTGATTTAAGTAGATCATGGAGCAGCACCCTGATTTTTCTTCCTCACCAGCCTCTCCTCTTCATCCTGATGCTCTGGTTTGGCCTTGGGTGCAGGCTCTGCTATCCTGACACTTTGTCTTCACTCCTGGCAATCCCTGCCTGGAGCTCCATCTCCTCAATATGCTTTCATCGCAACATCTTCCATCCCTCTGCTTCTACAAAATCCACAGGGAAAATCTCCATAGAAAACAAAATCCATCCTCGCTAGTACCTAAGGACTGCATTAATCACTCTTGGTTTGGGACAGGGAGAAAACTGCTTTACGGGGCCAAGGGAATTTTTTGCTCATTTTCAACCCTCTTGTTTTCTAAATTAAAACATGAACTTGGAGGGGGGAAGGAAGAGAAAAAAAGGAAAAATACAGCTGCTGCCTTTCTTTTTTTGCTGCTGGGAAATTATCAGAGCAGCATGTGGTTCTACTAGCTCCTGGCAAGTTTTATCCAATAAATTATAAAGCATTGATTTAAGAAGGGGATGGAAGAAGAAAAAGAAAAGGCAGCAATAAAATTGCTTTTAAATTACTCATGTAGGTGGTACATAAACAGGACACGTCACAACTCACTGAAAAATTCTAACTGGACAAAAAAAAAGAGAAAAGAACATGAAAAAAAGTAAGGAGAACAAAAGGTTCAAGAAAATTCAGACATCCCAAGTTTATATTTTGTACTTTATTTGAGTTATTAGCTACCTTGGTGGAATCTGGGTGGTCAAGTCAAATAAGAAAGGAAAAGAAAAAAAGGATTAAACATCTCTGGTTACCAGTAGATGGACAACTATGCCTGAGAGGGTCAGGAAGTACTTTTAATTCTTGCACATGTTATTGTGCACTGGTCTGTCTTTGCCAAGAAGACAAATAAGCTCTGTCTCAGAACCAGTTTGCATCTTTTGTTCCGTTACTTCTGCTGCAAAGCTCTTCCAGAATTCATTGCCATGATGATTACAGATTGTCCTCTGATTTTCTATGTAAATCTATGTCAGTCTGTTCTTGCATCATCATTGCCCCTAAATTTAAAAGCTAATTTCTATTGAGATCACACCAGATACAGGGTGAGTGTGGATACAGAGGACACTGTAATGAAAAGCACATCCTAAATGCAGGAACCAGGAGCTGCATGGGCTTTGTTCCTCTCCTGTAATTTGAGCCCTGAAAACTGTCTGATGCTGACAGATTGCCCAGAGCAATTCCTGTGAGTACAGGAAGCACTTCTTGTGGGCAGATTTTATTTCTGGTGGGGGAAAAAAGTACTACTAAGCTCACCTTAATCCTTTGTCTGCTTCAGTGCTGAAGGAGACCCACCCTCATTTACCAGGCCTTTTCCAAGCTAAACTCATAAAGGGGTTTTAATTTCCCCTTAAGAGATCATATTTCTATTTCTGGTCATTGTTTCCTCACTTATTCCAGTCTATCCTGATAAACAAAACACACTCTTCTCCAGCTTGGTTATTTCTAGCAAGAGGGAGCATTACCACAGCCCTGACTGGTGCTGCAGATTGACATCCTGCACAGTTGTGCCACCTCAGTTGTTCAAAGACTTCCCAAGACCAAAAATGCTGCCTTTGATTGCTTTTCATACCATTCCTACTCAGTCTTCAAGATCATCTAGATCCTCCTGTAAAATACTCCCCACTTTTCATGAATTCTTACTTCGTTTGATTCAGCAAATTTTTTAACACAGTCATCCTCCAAGGTCTCCTTAACACAAATATTAACTCCACAGATACCCAAAACCATCCCTCAAGAGATATCATAAAAACCTGATCCCAGCTGCAATTATTTCTGGGAGTTAACCTGATTGTGCTCCCAACCTCAAAATCCAGCCTCTCGAGTATATCCATTCTTCAGGCCGTACTCAAACAACCATCTCATTGAACATCAAGGAGATGAGAATAAACTCATTTCTCTATTCCAAAAATCAAGATTAATTTGGCATAAACTACACCTATTTAAATATCCTTCCCCACCTCACCCCCCAGAAATCTTGCTCTAGAACACACCACTGTATCAGACCAAACAGACCTGAAGTTACCTGGACAAGTATAATGGCTAAATGGAGCACAGCTTCTGGTTTGAACAAATCCAGCCTACCAGCTATTCAAATTCCCATATTGCTTCCTTCTGACAGTTCTGTGATGGAAAAGCAGTACACAGGTCCCACTGAGCAACCTGACTCACAAGCTTGTAAAAATTGTAGAATTGGCCTGACTAGTTGCCAAAAAAAAGGCAAAGTCACTCTGACCAATTAAGATGATCCCTTCAAAACACACATCTAATAAATCCAGTTCTTTGTGTTTTTGAAGTGGTTTATTCAGGCCTGCATCCTCCCTGCAAGCCATGGAGATCCCATCCCACCATGGTATTCAGCTGGAATTGCCTTCATCCTACACATATTCTGTACCAAAATAAACCCTGCTGTACTCTGAGCAACTTCAATCATGTACATGTTTAAAAATACAACGTTAAGGTCAAGCTCTCCAATGTTTTTTTAAAGGTCTTTCCTCTAGAAAACCACAGCACCTTCTCAACCACATCATCATCCCCCTCTCTTCCTCCCACTTGATCCAAATCTCCTCCTTTCCCTGCTGCCCAGACCTCATCCCTATCTTTCTTCCTTCCTGCAACAGAACTGTGACACAGCCATGTGGCCACATCTAGGAAAGTAATTTACCCGTTATCTGTCCTATTTACGTGGGATTTACCCACTGCCATGGAGGAATGTAACACCAGGTATTTCCCAAGCCATCATCTGGAAGAAAGAGAAAACCCAACCAATCCCCTTTCAAGCAGCTCTGGGAAACCTGAAAATGTCAGAGTAATTCACAAAGTTATGATAAGAAATTCCAATTAAAGTGAAGAGTCTTAAGTATCAACACAGGGTAAGTTTTCTGATGGAGCAGAGCCAGCTTAGGCTCTTCCCCCTATCCAATCCAATCATTCCTGCCTCTTATCACAGGGTGCTTGTCCTTCACCTTCTAGGTAACTGAAAACATCATACTAAAAATAAGTCTCTTTCCTGCCATTTCTTTTTTCCACCAACCCCACTGGACCAGCCCTTCCCTTCTTAGCAAGGTGCCACACCAAAGCCACGTCCAAAACAGTTTTTGAGTTAGAAGCACCATAACTGAGCACTTTAAAGCCCATTTGGTTTTGCAAGTTACTGTCACACTGGATGTGCATCCAGATTTGGTGTCATTAACAGAAAAGCTTCCAAGAACACAGATCAAAAATCACTTGGCTTATTTTCCACAGGTCTCCACCTTCTAGTACAAACACAGGTGCTGCGGATAAATTGCTTTTACCATTTTCCTTCAGGTGAAGTTGCTCTTTCCATTATACATCCATCTATCCTTTCCAAGCATCCTCTTTTTCTAGGGACAATCTGGTACCAAGCATCTGAATAGTCACAGATTAAGATCTCTTGGTCATAATACAAAGGGGACCTGCCCTGCTGCTTCTTGAAGCTCCTCAGAAAGCATAAATCAAGCCATGTCTTTATGTGGAAAGCATGAGTACTTCCTAGTTTCTCAGTAAGGCATGGCAAAGAGTTGTGCCTGAATTCTGAGACTGAGTAAGAAATTAAAAAATACAAAAAAATTTCAAATTATGAGAGTGCAGTTTTTCTGCTGTCTTTAAGAAAGTCAATCGCACCCCATACTACCACTTCTAAACCAGCATTTCAACACAGTGAGATAGACATAAGGTATGGGGGAAGAAATACACCGTTTTTGTTCAAAATGCATGAAATTATGACAAAACTCTAGATAATTAGGCTCTTGAAATCTAGGGATATAGTTCATAGCCAGGTTTGCCCACAACAATTAATACTACTCCTGTATCCTGACAGATCTTCCCACTTGCAGCGTGCTGTGGATCAAGCATGACAACTGGTGTGGACTGTGGTTTTAATTAGATGTACCAGTGTGTAAATGAACACCTTCTGCCCAGTGGACATAGCTGTTTTGAACCACCACTGAGGAGCTTAAATATGTTCACCACAGGTGTTACATCAATGCCTTCCTCAGCAACGCAATTTCAGAGAATCAGAGAATCCCAAACTGGTTTGGGTTGGAAGGACCTTGAAGAACCATCTCGTTCCACCCCTGCCATGGGCAGGGACACCTTCCACTACACCAGATTGCTCCAAGCCCCATCCAACCTTACCTTGAACATTTATGGAGATGGGGCAGCCACAGCTTCTCTAGGCAGCCCATGCCAGGGCCTCACCCCATCACAGGGAAGAATTTCTCTACACCCAAGTTCTACCACTGCACCAAAAAACAAGTGTCCTGGCACAACTCTGCAGATGGAAACCAGAGATTTTAACCACTTCTACCACATAAGAAAGCGTTTGCAAAATCAGTCACTTGATCCTCTCCTGCTTATACCAATACTTCTTTTTTATGACCAAAACAGAAAGAACAACCCAAGGAATTAACACAGAGTCAGGGTAATGTCTCAGAAAGGGGTGGCCATGTTCTCCCATTCCAGGAGTTTATGACACATATTTCAACAGCTTCACCTACAACCTTCTCACAGCATGAGTATTAATAGTCTTACATTATTAATAGCCTATATGCAAAACCTTCAGCTTCTCAGACCTTGATACTGCTGGGAGCTACACTTCATTATCCACATAGGACACACGACATGAAGGTCATCCATACCTTTTCCCTTGGACAGCTCAGAGAATCAGGGACCCCTATGAAACCACTGAATTTTGCCCATCCTTTTACCTCAGCCCAGTGACACCAAACACCTGGGCTCTGGTAAAAGGCAGTGGGACTATTTCCATCAGCTACTGCTAATTCAGACACACAATTATAGGCATGGGGCACAAATGCTTATTTCCTTTAGAAATGTAACAACTTTATTGAAACATGTTCTGGGAACAACAAAGAGCACCACCCAGCAGCCTGGAGGACAGCAGATACAGCAGAAAAGGACTCCCAGAGCAGTGCATGCATCCTGTGGACTCCAAGTATGCAAAGATCTAACAGGGAGGAACTGGTTTCAGAAGCTCAAAAGTAGCCTCTTTTTCCAGTGCTTCTCTTCAGAAAAATACCACAAAAATAATCTCACATATAGCAGAACTACTTGAAGTGAGAGGCGTAAACTATTCTTGATTAAGTTACAGAATAAATTATTTGATTACAAGCTAAAAATACTTACTATCACGCATTCTTTTCCTCTTTAAGGAGCTCTTGAATAGATAATCCCGCAGAACAGAAATAGGAAGTACATTTTTAATGCCACTGATTAACATTTTACCTCACTTTGGAGCACTCACTGCATCCCTTCTCCTGGAAGTTTTAATGCCAGACTGCTGACATTTCCTAAAAAAGCATTGTAGTTGAAAAATAAGTTCAGGTGTTGACAGAGCGCAGTGCTCACTGGCCTGCCTCAGGCAAGAAACCTGATTCCATGGCCACACTGATCCCTTTTGGCCTCACCATTTTTTATGACATCAAAACCATTCAGCCATAACCTATTTTTTTGGTGGCCGATGAATTTAAGATAGCAAAGAATCTAAAGGGGACCACAGCAACCTCAATACTCCTCCAAGCCATTCAAGTAGCACAGGAAGGCTCTGGAGAGCGCAGGTGCTCTGGCAGCCACAGCAGAGATGTGGTCATCCTCCCAAATGATGGCATGGAATCCTGGTTTTTGCAGCCCTTGCTTTGGGAGCCAGCTCTGCTGGCAGCCACACAAACCTGGAAAGCTTTCACCTCATCCAAAGAGATAAGGAAAAAGGAGTCCTCCTCCTCTTCAGCTGCAGGTTGGTCAACACTTAAACAAGACTGACCGTGTCTTCCAAAATAGAAGCCATAAACAAAGTGTATGGTCCTAGTAAACAACAACAACCATCTTCTCCTCATCAGGAGAAACCTAAACTGGAGTTTAACTTCAGGGGACTCCAGCCAGGTCCATAAAAGTGGTGGAGACCTGAGCAGGAGGAAGGCAGGAAGCCACTAACAAGACTCTTGAACCCTGCTATGCCATCACGGCACCCACTCACCCTGTAGCACCCAAAGGGCAAAAGTAGCCAGAACCAGCCTTTCAGCCCAGGTACCACAGCAGGCCTGTCCAACACACAGCTGAACACACCGACAGCAACAATAACACCCAATGCACAACATGTTAGAAAGAAGGTTCTGGCACCAGCTTCAGGAAAGGCAACATTAAACTGTGCCAGATCTTCTCCAGCCATGCTTACAGCACAAAAACCTGTTTCAGGTAACACTCTGCTGATTCTCCCCTACAGCTTTTCTGCATGCCTCATCCAAGCAATCTTTCATCTCCATCACCTTTCTTCGATACTCGAGGCTCTCCATACTCTCCTTACTATGCTTTTTTTACTGGCAAATGGTAGAAAGAAGACAAGCAAATAACACTAAACATCTCTTCACGTGCCATGTGCATTCCAAATCCTCCCCATAAACACTTTTTTAGGCAAAGTGATTCATTTGCCACCAGGATGCCTGCTTTTTCCCTTGAGGACAATCTCTTTAAACTTGGAGAGATTTAACTAATAACATTAAAATGATGACTTACCAGTCTCTCATTATCTTCTGAGGTTCTCTGGTAATGAGCTGCTAAAGAAGTGTAATCCTGCTCCTGCTTGTTACACTCCAAACACTTAAGTCCATGACGGATTAGCCTCTGTGGGTCCGTATAGAGAGGCAAGGCTGGCTGAGTGTTCGCAGAAATCCCTACCCCGCCTCCTGAAGCAGCACTGGACTTCAGTGGAGGAGAGGACTGAGCTGGAGAGACTGAAGAGCTTGTTGGAGGAGGTAAAAACATTTGGTCTATGGAAATTGGTTTCATGAGCAGCTGAGAACACTGCATGATAAATCCTTTGCTCTTATGATCTCGTGCATGTTTAAGCAAGCTACACTTATTAAAAAAAAGGAGCATAGTTGAACACTGAGTGCACATGACTTCAATGTGAACGCTCCGCCTACTATAGTGTTGAGTCAGGCTTTTCTCTAAGGCAAATGAGTCCCCACATTCCAGGCAACAATACCCAGAGGCAGGTAAATTAATACTGGTGTCAGGCGGGGGGCTGAGGTTCGGAGTATATATCGGCACTGGATTGGCACTGTGCAGCACTTTATGGAATGCCTCCATGACAACAGGAGCAGCTTTCTTCACTTGGTGCACCAGTGGCACTGACATCTGTGTCACTTGAGGCTGGTTTCGCCTCTGGGCCGATGTCTTTGCTGTAACAGAAGCAGCAACACTGTGGGGAACCAAGTTGAGATTTGCCAAGTGCACAGCTTTGGGAAGAAGGCTGGAGGTGGTCGTGTTGGATGGCTGTGCCACGGCACCCTGCTGCTGCCTCTTGACCCCCACTTTTATGGCACCGTTGCCGCAGTTTGGCAGTGGAGATAAGGACACTGTACATGTGCTGTTTGCAATGTCCATTTTCATGCTGTCTGAGTAAGGACCCATAACATTTGACAGCTGGATAGTCACAGCAGCCCCGTTTCTGCTTGAATTCTTGCCAGCCTCACTTTCTGTAACTGCACTAGTGTCAGGGGACGGAAAAGATTTGATAAACTCCTCGGCAGAAGAGGTTTCTGCAGGTGACTCTTCTGAAGATTTGCCCAACTCATCATTTTCTGGCAAAATCCTAGTTACAGTCCTTTTAATTTCACCGGAAGATGTCTTGATAGTCTTTATTCTAACTTTGGGAATGGCTGGTGGAGAGCCAGCTGCCATGGAAGGAGAGCCTTTCCCACTGCTGTCGCTGCACACACTCCGAGGACTCTCAGGCTGCTTACTAGCCTTCCTCACCACCTCCAAGGGGCTTCGGGGACTCTTTGGCGACTTGGGCATTTTTGGACTTCCCTTCGTCCCATCTTTAAAAGGACCAGGTTCCTTGGTAAAATTTGGCTGATCGCTTTTTGGAATACACACAACCTTTTTGGCCTGAAGAGCTACTAACGCTGCCACACAGGATGACAACTTGGAATGAGCTGGCTTTAGCCTCTGCCGAGGTGGTATTGAAGAAGACACATTCAGCTCAGGCACAGACCCCTTGCCATCTCCTAAATTATTGTGAGGGAGGTCTCCAAACACCAAGCCTTCTCCAAGAAAGCTGTTGGTATCTAACAAGTCCTTGCTTGACTCCGCAAACCTCTCTACTGCTCTCTCTTGGTCTCTCCTGCTCATTTCCAGCCTATTCTGTGGCTGGCAGTGGATTTCCATCTTCTGTTCCTTCTTACAGTACTGATCAAACATGCTTAATTCGGGCTCTGGCACCTTCCTAAGATGATCTAGGACTGAAGCCCCTGTTGGTACATATATTGAAGGTGGTGGAAAATAGGGAGTTTGGGCATGTTTGGGTTTATCTCCAATACTGTTCTCTTTGAATGTATCCTCCGGTTCAGGGCTGGAAATGGGGCTAAACTGACTAAATGTTGGCAAAGGCTCTGACTTGGACTCGTCCAGTTTATCAGAGTAACCTCTCGAGCTGTCACCATTAATAAAAGTTGACTCAAACTTGCCATAATTGTGGACTAAAGCATGAGCCTCAGCTGGCAGATCGGAGCCACGAAACCCATTGTGCAACAGACCAGTTCCAAGGTGATTCCCCTCCTTTTCTGCCTCAAAAGATTCCTGGCGACTTGTGTTCTTCACTATTACACTCACAACAGGTGCATCAGAAGGAGGCAGAGAGTGGGTTAAGGACACATTCTCATCAATGCACATTCCCGATGACTTCAGGTGATTCTCACTCTCCTCCCCAGCTGATGGAATGGTCTCCTTAGCATCGAGACTAGTTGGATCAGGGATGTCAAAAGCAGCCAAGAGGTCATCAAAGTCAGGGGTTTTCATGTCCCCCATGATGAAAGCTACAATTAAAAGCACAAAAAATACTTTGTCAAGTACATTTTTCCTCCACGGACAAACTTCACAAGACCCATGTGCATCAACATCTGTGACAAAAATCACAGCTGCCCAAAGGCCAGGATGTGGGCAGAGATGCTCCTCAGAAGTGCTTCAAGCAGCATGGTGAGAGGCAACAAGCATCCCCTTACCCCAGGATCCCTGAGAACTCAGCTGGCACAAGCACAACCTTTGAAATGACATCAAGCTCATGCAGGGGATGTCTTTCCAACCTGTCAGGTGCATCACTAATCCAAAGCTAGCCATCATCATGAGCCTCAACAGAAGGTTCTGAAGTACATTAGTGGAGGGTTTTTTTGTTTGGCTGGGGTTTTTGTAGAGCTCATAGGCAGCAATCGCTGCTGATTTCTCAACAGACTGTCACGTTTGAAGAACGCAGTCCTTCCTCAAGGAAGGCAGAGGCAAACAGGTGGCCCAAGAGACATAGATCTGAAAAGGGAGATGACTCCCCACCCTAAGCAATTTAAATAATAGAAGTCTTCAGTAAATATTTCAATACAACAGCTCCAAGAAGCATTTTTTGAAAAAGGGGCAATTCTTAATTAGTATGTGCAGCAAAAACCGTCCAAAGATAAGGAACTATATCCAAATTGTAAGAAAAAAAATTGTGTTCCCAGCCAGCTCTTTCTTTCTAAGCTCTTCAGAAAGGAAGTGTGGACTTGGAACACTCGACACAGCAACCTACAACAGGAATAATCAAGCTCTGATGAGATGCATAAAAGCTGACAGCAGAGAATTACTAGAACATTTGTGTTCACTACTGTCAGGGACACTGGATACCAAAATATTTTCAAGTTGGTACAATACAGAGACTTCACAAATATTTAATGAGTCATTCTTTTAATATATTTTATTTAAACCCCAAATTTATGTGAACTGGTGCACACTGTACTTAGCGGAGGGGAAGAAAACCAAAATGTGTCAACAGAACTAGCAGGGCATCAATTTCTGCTTGGCAAGGAGCATCCACAGGCAAGGTAAGTCCTGCCACACTCGATTTGGGCTGCAACAACACTGCCAAAGCCAGCAGCAAGCGAGGGAGACTGAGGGGGTAGCAGGATTCCAGGACACCAGGGAAGAACTGGGAGCAGAGGTGCAGGCAGGGAGGAGGACCATGGGACAAGGCAGAGGGAGAGAGAGAAGCCACCTGATGGCTTCCCAAAAGGGGACTGATTTAAGGCTGCTGTTATTGATGATTCAGTTTAGAAGTCTGTCAAGCCTCACATTCAAACCAAACAAAGCTCTTCAAACAACCCTTCTGGCCAGGCTGCTGGAATGGGGAACAACTCCCAGGCCAGGAGAAATCAATTCAGAGTGGAACACAGGGACACAGTCGTCTTTGAGCTTTAGCTCAGCCATTCCTCCAGACAAGTCCCAGAGCTGCTGTTTTGGTTAATCTACTGCAAAACACTATGCAGAGATTTACTTGGCTTAAAAGTGGCTTGTTATGGCTGAACTTATACTTGTTCTTAAATTAAACCACAAATATGGAGGTGCACAGAGGGATATGTAATCATTTACAACCACGTCCCTCAAGGAATCACAGCTGGGCATGAAATCCTTGGAAGCCCAAATTCTCGCACAATCCACATCCCCAGCACTTGATAAGGACTTTGGAAACAACACAGATTACTGTAGCTGGCAAAGGCATGGACCTGAAATTTCCAATTCCTTTGGGTGGGAAAGCTTGTACCAGCTCGAAGATAGCTAGGCACCACACAGCTCCCAAAATTTCTGGTATACAAGTCCTTCCACGAGGAAGATGCTTCATTCCATAACCTGGCATGCTTGCGTTTTGTACAGAGAAAAATTAGCCTGCCAATCACTCTTGACCTTCCCCTTCCCACTTTGGAACACCTTCAAACATCTGTGTTTCAAAATGCAAGACAAAATAAATCCCATATATCTGTAGCATCTCAAAATAACCTTCTCTTGGTCTCTTGGATGAAACCTTGCTTTTTCAGAAGCATTTGTGTTCATCTTTGAGTCTTATAAAACACCATTTTACTGTCTCTGCAATCATGAGGGCACAAGTCTCTACCCAAGTATTTCTCTACAAAACTGCATCTTAACCTTGTCATAAACAAAGCTACACTTGCTCAAAATAAAGCAAGCTTTGACCAGATTCTAGAGAATAAGTATCTTATTGACAGAAATTATTTTTAAATAACATAAATTTAAATTTTTGCCTTAACACTGTTTACCTCTGATCACAGATAACAAACAGAAAAAGGACATGAAAGGAAATCATGTAAACTAGCTGTGAGGAAAGCTGAAAATAAAGACCATTGTCCTTACTCCATCATTCTTGTGCAAAGGACTGAGAACCCAAGCTTGGGATCCAGTGAAAACGGAGGTTGAGATTTGCAAGGCACTAGAAGAGGTGAGTGAACGAGCAAAGAAGAAGGACTTAAAGAGTAATGAGTGTATTTCAGTGTGTAAACTCAACCTCACTATAGCACATTTCTCCAGGAATCAGGAAACTTAGAAGGCTCCAAGCCATCAAAAAAAAAACCCTGGGCAAGGATGTGAAATCCCAGGGCCATGTGCAACCGATAAGCTTCAAAGTCAAGGAGGGGCACCACAGGACCCACATCCTGCACTCACTCCACACAAACCTTTTGCTAGCGATCTATTTCCAGGGACTTCTGGAGATTTCAAGTAGATGCTCTGCAACTTTCAAACTAGGGAGTAGGTTTGAGATTGCCACTCAGTAGCGAAGCATGAAACCCCAGTTACATCAAGGAAATTAATTGAAGAATGGCATGGGTTGGAAGGGATCTCGATGATCATCTAGTTCAAATACCCTGCTGTAGGGGATTATTTATCACGTACGTTGCCCTTACTACACATTGGTAATCCTGCAAAACAACAGCGTACAGGGGAAAATATCGGCCAAGGGCTGCTCAAGCCGGGCTGGTGTCTCCGGGAAGGGATGCAGAGACTGCCTGACCCTGGAATCCCATGGCAGGGCAGGGATGGCAGGAGCCGAGAAGCGCGGGGAAGGCAGGGGATGAGGGAGGCGGCCTCGCAGCGGCTGTCAGGGCGGAGGAGGAGGCACGGGGCAGCCGCGGCTGGCGGAGGGCTAAACCGGTGGGCGGCTCAGTGCCAGGCGGGACCCGAGGCTGTAACAACCGTGAAAGTTTCATGAGCCCGCTGCGGCTCCCGCTGCGAACGGGGCCGCCGGGCTTGGGGACTAGTCCGGCCCGTGGCACTGCTGCGCACACAGAGACACACACCCACACACACACCACCCCCGGCCCACGCCGTCCCCACCCAAGACAAAGGCCGGCCCCGCCGCCTCCCGCGCTGACAGCCCGGCTCGGCCCGG
>NC_031779.1:227188-231736 GCF_001522545.3 Parus major | reverse complement strand
CACGGGCCCGGCCCGGTCCCGCCGCCCTCTCACGCCGCCGAGGCCCCGCGCTCCTGTTCTAAGGTTTGCTCACCAAACCCTGCCCCGAGAACGGCTCCCCTTGCATTGCCCGCTCCGTGTCTTCAGCTCCTTCCTCGCTGTGTCCCACACCCACCGTGATGAGGTTTGCTCACAATGACATTGATGGACTCACTGATCTCACATGAAGGCGAGAGAGAAGATGTGTGGAGCTCCAGGCAGGTGAGCCTCACCCTGATCCCTGGGAAGGTGACAGAGCCAGTAACCCCTGGAGATGTTTTCAAACACAGCGAGGACAAGGAGATGTCTGGGATCTGTCAGCACAGGTTACAAAGGGCCTGATAACCTGATGCCTTCTGAATCAAAATTACTAGAACGGTGGATTTAGCTTAGAGGTTAGGGAGACATTCTTCCCTGTGAGGGTAGTGAGGCCTTCTCATTTGTCCAGAGAAGCTGTGCCTGCCCCATCGCTGGAGGTGTCCAAGACCACGTTGGATGGGGCTTGAAGCAACCTGGGCTAGTGGAAGATGTCCCTGCTGGAGCAGGATGAACTTTAAGGCCCTTCTCAAGCCATACTGATTCTATGGCAAGTTCAGGGGATGAGGAGAGGGTGGTGGATATTGTTTGTTCTCCACCCATGTTCTGGGCTCCTCAGCACAAGAGAGACATGGATGTACTGGAGAGACTCCAGCCAAGGGTCATGGGGATGATGAAGTGGTTGAAACACCTCCCCTGTAAAGAAAGGCTGAGAGAGCTGGGACTGTTCATCCTATGGAAGAGCAGACTCAGGGAGGGCTCATCAATGTCTGCAAGTACCTGCAGGGAGGGTGCAAAGAGGAAGGAGCCAGGTTCTTCCCAGTGGTGCCCAGTGCCATGGGCACATGCTGATACACACCAGGAAATACTTTTTCCCTGTGATGGTTCAGGGCTGGACCAGATGACCTCAGGAGTTCTTTTCCAACTTCAAGTCCTCTGGGATGCTGTGAAGCATTTTGTATCGAGGCGTGGATAAGCACACTCTTATCGTAATAAATAAACAGTATTTCTTGAGGTTGTCTTCCCATGAACTGACATTTTAACCATCTACCCCCAGTACCAGGCCTACAGGATTGCTCATACTACATTTGTTTCTCATCTGGTTAAATAATTATTTTTTTCTTTGTCATCATGGGCAAAAAAAAATCTTTTCTTCTAACTGACACATGTAGCTTCACATCCTTGATTTCTGAATGTGTCATCACTTTTCTCCTTTTGGAGGCAATAGCCACTTTCCAAAAACGAGCAAAAGGACAAAGGGAGTCACAAAAAGAAAACATTTTCAAAATTGCAACTGTTACCTGTAATTTTAGCACATGTCTATGAAAACCTCTAAATTGTATCTAGTAAGAGAGCTGTCATTGTTACACAATTTACTAAGAGCTGTCACAGTCCTGAACAAGTTGTAGCTTGCTGGAAAGCTGTGGTAATTTGAAGGATTGTGAGAATTAAGAAATGTAATGCCAGTGGGAATGTAGCTCCATCCCTCAGATGGTCAAGGAGTAGAGACAGCCCTGGAGTTGCTGGGGTCCCTTCCTCAAGAAAGCAGATACACAAAATGCTCTAAGGAGAGTCTATGTCTTTCAGTGTCACCTAAAAATCACATTCCTTTTCTTATTTTTAGTCCAGTGTAATGATTTGACAAATCTGGAGGCAAGACATCTTCCTCCTCTTTGTTTTTCTTTTAAAGTTCAAATTTGTCCCTTTAGGCTTGTTTTGTAAAGGTTGTGTAATCCCCTCCCCTGGAAGTATCTAAGGCTGGACAGGTCTTGGAGCACCCTGATCTAGTAGAAGGTGTCCCTGTCCATGGCAGGGGTGTGGAATAGGATGAGCTTTAAGGCTCCTTCCAAGCCAAACCAGTCTGGGATTCTGTGATTTGATGTGGAAAAGACAAAAGCTGTTGATCTGAGGAGATGTAGAGAGCAGCACTCCGCACTTGGGAGGAGCAGGGAGTAACATTGGTGGGACCCACCAGTGGCACCTCAGAGAAGGAAGCCATTGGATGAAATACTCTTAATCTATGTCCAACTATGTGTAAGACCTTAATATTTAATTCTTAACCTGCTTGGAGTTGTTGGTGCTTGTTTTTCAGCTGGAGGAAATGGTTCTTCCCAGGCGCTACTGTGTTGAAAAGTGTATGAAGGCAGTCAGGCTGGCAAGGACAGTGAGATCCATTTTATTTTCGGTAACAAACATCACAAAGTCTTGAGAATTCATGTCTAAGCAACTGTCAGTTTTCACATCAACAATTCATTTGGTTCTGCCAGAGGTCTATGTTATAGTGAATTACCTTGAGCTGGTTGCAAAACTTGCATGTTACAAAACTATAATTAATGTTTCAGAAACTCTGGGGAAGATTTGTTATTGGCAGGGTGAGTATGAATCCCCAGACACAAACATTCCTCTAAGATAACAGCGTAGCCCTTGGTGTTATCTACACACACAAAAAAAAAAAAAAAAAAAGAGGTGTAACTTAAATAGGGGTAATTAATTACACAGATGTCTTCTGTATACCTTTAAAACCATTTGCACCTATCATTCTGGCTTTTTGGTCTTGCTCGCTTCCAGGGCCTGCCCTCTTCATTTCCCCAAACTGTTTTTTCTTTTTCTTTATTGACACAAATATTGACGAGCCAATGCATCTCTTCAATGAGGTGGCTGTCTGTACAGCCACTGGTCCACAATAAATATGGGAAAACCTGCCTCTACTCCACATCCATGCTCCCTCAGCACAACCTGTAGTGCTTGTGATACTCTCTTGCAGTGATGGAACCCCGACCTTAAATTCCTGAGTGAAATCTAAGAGAACAAAGCTATGTATCCCAGTGAGCTTGGGAACAGGAATAAGAACCATAATGTGGCAAAATCCCAATAGAGAAGGACTGTTTCATACACTGACACATCTGAATCATGTTTGTTGGAATTTGGTGGATTCCTAGTTGGAGACATGATGGAATAGATGGATTTCCTGCAGGGAGGTTGCATCAAACCCTGCTGAAATGCCAAGGATGCATGTTGCCTGTATCAGCTTTTTCTGGTGCAATACCAAACCCGTTCTACTACTCAACCAGAAGACCGGGAAAATAACTTCCAGACAGCCAGTTTTCTTCACCCATGAGAACTTCAGGCTTCAAGGCAGTACGGACACACTCCAAGGTCTGGGCAAGCAAGGACCCTGTGTGCAATCCTCCGTGCTGGCAGCAGAGCCCTTCGTGTTGCTCTGCCCAAGTAGAGCTGATGTGACCCCTTGAGGGGCTCCTCGTGACTGCTGAGCACGAGTGGGATTCACTGTGACCCCTCTCCTTCTCCAGCTGCCTCTGAACAGACTCACTCCCACACTCCAGCCTATGGCAAGAGAACCTTCTCAAGATTCTCTTCTGATGAAGCAATGTCTCCTGTGGCTGCAGTGTTGGGTCTGGTCCTGGGTCTGCAGTGGCTGGGGAATGCCATGGTTTCCCCATACATTTCCCAGGGTGACAAGGGCTTGAGCTGTTCTTGCCTTTGTGCCTCCACTTGCCCCATGCGATGGCAGTGGGACAGCTCTGTGAACCAGACAGAACTGATCTAGGCTTGTAAACCTCTTCAAGGAAGAAATTAAACTTTGAATCATCTGTCATCATACAATCATAGACTCATTTTGGCTGGAAAACCCCTCTGAGATCATTGAGCCCAACATTTAATGCAGCACTGCCATGTTCACCACTAAACCATGTCCCCAGGTGCCACATCCACTTTGTGGTTTAAATCCCTACAGGGATGGGGACTCCACCACTGCCCTGGGCAGCTGATCCAGTGCCTGAACATCATTTCAGTGAAGAAAATTTCCTTAATATTCAACCTAAACCTTCCCTACAACTTGAAGACATTTCTTCTTGTCCTGGGAGCAGCGCTCCACCTGGCTGGCCCCTCCTGTCAGGGAGCTGTGCAGAGCCAGAAGGTCCCTCCTGAGCCTCCTTTTCTCCAGGCTGAGCCACCCCAGGTCCCTCAGCTGCTCCTGGTGCTCCAGCCCCTTCTCCAGCTCCATCCCCTTCTCTGGAAGTGCTCCAGCCCCTCAACATCTTTCTTGTCATGAGGGGCCCAGAACTTCCCCCAGGATTCAAGTTCAGCTTACACATAGTCTGACAAGTGGTTGTGTGGGAAAAAATGAGGACTGAGGTATGGGATCCAGCTGGAGGGAGAGCTGCTGGCATGGAGGGACCAGCAGCATCTAGCCACAGCCCACATTGCTCCTGGAAACTCCTGAACTTTGCAAAAATTTTATTCAAAGCTTGAGAAAATTGCAGGAAAAATAATTCCATAAGGGTTTTCTGTCTTAAAGTGCAAGTAGCACACTCCAAGCAATATCAGTGGTGTATCTTAAGATGCTTCCCCAAGAAAGCTCAAGAAGTTGTTTTGCACACTCACAAGAATAGGGATATGTTGCAGTCAGCAACCTCAGGATCTCGTCCAGGGAAGCAGCAGGGTTCTGGGGACCAGCATCAAACACCAACGAGA
>NC_031779.1:131734-226703 GCF_001522545.3 Parus major | reverse complement strand
GAGTGATTCCAGCTCAGCTCAGCAGCAGGCGAGTGATTCCAGCTCAGCTCAGCGGTGGCAGGCAGGCGACACGGGAAGAAGGGACGAGAAAGCTGGTCTAGCGTTCAGCCATGCACAACCCTTTATTCAGGCAGAGCTTTGGCGAAGGGAGCCAGCAACAGCTAATCTCCCAGACAGGAAAACCTGGGATATTTATAGGGGAGGAGAGGGACGAGGGGAGCCCAAGATACCTGTATCGGGGTGGGACAGCAGGGGGGAACACCAATGAAGCACAACAATTTAACATGTCTAAGTCAAAGATCCCTGGGAGTGATACATTTTCTCTCTCTTACAGAGAAGTATCTTGTCTCCAGGGGAGAGCCAGGATCTCGGGCTCGGCGGGCTCCTCTGTACCCACAATCCACAGTGTTAATATCGTCCATAATACGTCTCGTTGGGTGATGTAAGGTGTTTGTCCCAGCGTCTGGTCTCGGCTCCCACACCTCCGTAAGCCCTTTTCTTCCCCATGCTCAAGGCACTCCCAATCCAGCCTTCCTGCCAGGTACTCTCGAGTCCTCATTTCTTAGGCGGGGGTCTCGCCGGCTCTCAAGCCATCAGCCGGGGACTTACGAGGTGTCCATGGAGCTGGGTCCTGCTGTTCTCTTGCTTCGCTGGATGCCATGCCATCTCACCATATGTTGCACTCAGCAACCTCAGGATCTCGTCCAGGGAAGCAGCGGGGTTCTGGGGACCAGCATCAAACACCAACGAGACGGGCCCCCGTTCATGAAACCATTTATTCAGCATGGGAACAAAGTCAGGTCCAGAACAGAGAGCCCCGACCAGAGGCACAGCAGGGGTTTTTGAGGGACAGAACTCTTAAGGGTTTCCACCTTTGAGGGTGGAGTTCAGGGTCAAGGACCAGTAGAAGCACACCAAGGGAAAACCCCCCAAGGACTCAAACCCAATCAGAACACCTGGGCCGTCCTTCACAAGGGGTTTGGGGTGGGACAATGGAATTCTTTGTCTCCCTGAGGCCACTCCACACGTCCCAGCTCAGTCCCCTCGTGCTTAAGGTCAGTACATGGTCCAGGTGTAGCTGAGGGGCAAGTGGGATGTTTTTCCCAATAGGAGGAATAGGCAGCCAACGTGACAATGTTTAAAGGTAGGAAAGAAGAGGTCAGTAGATTAAATTCTTCTGCTTCAAATTATCTCATGCAGCTAGGAGAGGCATTTAGGAGGACATATGAATGTGTTCCCAGATGTTAAACAAGGATTAAAGGGAACACAGCCCCAGAAGAAGGGGATAATGTACAGAGGCTAATTCCACTACTAGAGTAAGGATAAAATAGCTCAGAAACAAGGGCTTCTGGTGCACAGCCCCTCTCCCCCCACACCCCCAACCGTACCACTTCTGCCCTGGCCCTTAAATACCCTTTGGTATGCTTCTGGTTGTTGAAATGACCTCTGGCAGTTTTCCATGTTGTTGCCCTTCCCCGTGGAGTAGTGAAAAGGTCACAGGGGACTGTGAGGCATCTGAGCAATTTAATGTGCAGCTGGATATGAGTGGGGTGGGTCCAGCCCCAGGCAGGGTGGCAAATGCTGAGACTTTATCCCACAAGCTGCACTGAGGTGCTGGATTTTAAACTGTTCCCAGTCTGAGCCAGAGACTTTTGTCCATAACTAGGGACAAGAGGATAACTAGGAACGAGAAGATTTTTCTTCTTGCTCTCCAAACCTTCGTTTCTAGGAATCCCACAGGTGAGGCAAAAAAAATCCTCTGTGTTTGACTTCCACCCTGCCATATTAATGTCATACTAGTGGCATACTAATGCGTTTGGATCAGGAGCTGGGATCCACCTGCGTGGTGTCCCAATGCATGTCCCCTGAGCAAATCAGGGTGTGCTCCAGGGCACTCTGCTGCTCTCACTCCCTGGGTAATCCTTCCACTGAGCTCTCAGTCAAGGGAAAGGCCAGCACCTTGGAAAGACTGCTTATTTTTCAATTTGGTTTCAATTTTGTTGACACAAATGTTTTGCCTTCAACTTTGTGTCTTGCATTGTTTCACACCTGAGGGCACAGCCCCCCATATCTACTGCGGGGGGGTAAATGCAGACAAGTCAATGCAGCTTCAGCATTGTCCTGTGTCTCCTGCATCAACTCTCCCTCCACTGTTTCACCTGTACCTCCTCTTCCTCCTGCATGTCCTGTGCCTCCTGCATCTTTTCTCCCTCCTGTGTAGCCCCTCATTCCTGCCTTGCCTTTGGCCCTTGTATCACCTCTAGTTCTGCATCCTCTGCCCAATGGGGCAGCCCATACTGGTGCCACACACAGGACACAGTTCCATGCCCACTGGCTGGAATTAATCAGCAGGAATGACTCCCTTGGAGAAGTCACAGCTGTCAGCCACATGTTGTGAGGCTGCAGCTCCTGAGAAGCAGTATTAGATGCAATATCAATTTCCAAAAAGTTATAAAGTCATAGAATCCCAGAATGGTTTGTGTTGGAAGGACCTTGAGGGTCATTTTGCTCCACCTGGTGTTACGGGTAGGGACACCTTCCACTAGACCAGCTTGCTCCATGCCCCATCAGTGCACAGGGTATCATAAGAAGTGCAGGCTACTGAATACTTTTTGTTCAAACCAATCTTTTAGAGAAAAGGAAAAAGATAGGAAACTATGGGGGGGAGTTGACAAATGGGCTTTTCAGGAAAGAAAAAAAAAAAGAAAACAATTGTAAGATTCATTAAGAAGAAAATTCTTTCTGTGCCTTAAAATCATGATGGACTGTGCTGAGAAAGCTCTGTAATAGCACAGTCAAAAGTCATCCAAAAATGAATTTTTCCCTTGTGGGCCTCCTTTGACCCCATTAGAGCATTTTCATGTCCTTTTTTATCCTGTTAGGCATACATGGTGCCTCAGTTAAGCTGGGCTGTCACTCAGGACACTGAGCGATGGGCTGGGGTGGCTCTGATGTGTCAGCAAAAGATGTTTAACTGTAGGACAAACAAATGTCTCTGGCCTTCAAGAAACAATTTTCCAAAGGTTGAACTCATATTGACTCATGCCAGCACGGCAGAGAAATGTGCTCAGCACTCTCATTGCAGCCTAGCGGGAAACAGCAGCATTTCCTGTGAGGAAAAATAGTGGAGAGGAGCCAGGAATGAATAAGCAGCCTTATTGCATTGTGGATCATAAAACCTCTTCCTATGAAAGGGCTAAGTAAGGCTTGTTAAAGCATTGATGAAGTCAAAGAATAAAATTACAATGAGATACACAAGAAAAAATTATAGCCTCCAGGTAGGTAAGTAAGTTGAGGTAGGAAGGAAACAGGTAATAAAAGAAATAGGCTCTTTGGCAGGTAGCATTTGTCATCTTCTCCTGGAGCACCTTGCCATATCATAGAATGTCCAGTGAAGAAATGTCTCCTAATGTCCAACCTAAACCTCCCCTGGAGCAACTTGAGGCCATTTCCTCTGGTCCTGCTGCTGCATGTCATGTTCCTTGAGAAGGACACACATCACACAAGGACCTCAGAAAGAGCTTCTGCACTTCTGCCCATGACACAGGGACCTTGTGTGCCTGGGACAGTCTTTCTGTTACAGCCACTGAAGTGGCCTGAAGGAAGCCACTGGAGTTTGCTGATATGCTGGAGGGGTGTGATGTGCTTCTGAATGTCCTACAGGAGGAGTTGAGATGGGCTGACTGGGCTGATGCTAAATCATGGCAGTGGATGAGCATTAAACAGGGACTTTTTGTCATGGAGTGTGTGTTGATTTGGCACAGCCCGGTTTCTGGTAGTGGGGGAGGGCCATTAGGGTGGCTTCTGTGAGAGGCTGCTAGAAGCTTCCACCATAGGAATGTGTCCAATGGAGCCAGTCTCTGATGGCTCTGAAGACTGACATGCTACTGGGCCAATTAGAGAGGCTGGTAATTCCTCTGTGATGACATATTTAAGAAGAAAATCAAAGCAGTGCACACAGTTTTTTTCCAGGGTGGCGAGACATCCCTGCTGGGTGCAGTGACGTGCCATGGCCGCTGCCATTTCTGTGCAGCTTGTGGCGAGCTTTGCCTGACTGGCCACCCCTGGGCAGCTGCACCTCGGGCACAAGGGCAGGGCCAGCAGCAGTGGCTTCTCCTCCCGGTGCCCTGCATCAAGAGAGGCATTAAACAGTGGCAGTGTAATGGTGGCAGGGCCACATGGCTGGCAGCAAAAACGCGGGGAGTGACTCCCCAACACGAACCCAAATGCGATCGACCTCTCAACGCTGCGAAATCCTGCAAGAAGCTTTGAATTGGTGGAACTTGTTGGCAATGGTACCTACAAGCAAGTTTTTCTTGTAGTCAGAGAAGAAGAGGAAGTGAGGGAAAGCAACATGGCAGCACCAAGGTCAGTGGGAAAAAGGAAGGGGAGGTGCTTTGAACGTTGGAGCCAAGATTCCTCTGCAGGCCATGTTAAAACAAACTGTCCCTGTAATGCATAAAATCCACAGGGGATGCAGAGATCCACTCACAGCCTGTGGGAAAAGTGCTCACACCAGGGCAGGTGGATGCCAGAGAAAGCTGTGATCTAGTGAGAAGCCCAAAGAAAGAGAGAAGGCCTCTACTTCCAAAGATAGAGGGCCCTTGCTTCCAAACTAAAGCAGCCTGGCCTTAGAGGACTGCACCCTGTGGTCAAGTGACCCTTGCCACAGCAGTCTTGGGAAGACTGACTGCCCATGGGAGGAGCCCCACGGCATAACAGAGACAAGACTCCTCTCCCTGAGCTAACAAAAGATCTCAAGTAGCAAACTGACCAAAACTCCCACACCTTGTCTCCCTGTTTTGTTGGTGGGAAAGAGGGAGGGGCTGGGAGGAGAAAAGGTGTTTCAAAAGCTTATTTTACATCTCATTATCCTCCTCTGATTGCTCATAATAAATTTATTTTATACCTTTAAATTTGAACCTGTTTTGACTTTAGAGTGTTTTTTCTGCCAGTCCTTATCTCAACTCTTGAGCCCTTTTTAAATTTTCTTTCCCTGTCATCTGCCCAACTCTCTGTAACAAGAAAAGTGAACGACTTTCACGGGTGTCTGGCAATTGGCCAGTGTCAAACCACAACAGTGAAAGGCATCCATGATCCAGGGAACTGAGCTTCTCCTGAGTGCAGCCTGGCACAGGCTCATGGGCAGGGGCCTCGAGGGAAGGGCACGAGCAGTGCCCCAGGGGTGCACTGGTGCTCACTGCTGCAAGCACTGCTGCACAGACACAATGCAGGACCTGTGGGTGCAGCTCCTGACCCTAGCACTGCAAAATACACAAGGACATCTAAACAAGCACATCAAACATTTGCCAGACTGCCAGAGTGCTCCACCACCCCAGCTCTCCTCCAGACCTCTAAAATCACAGGCACATTTACATTCCTCAGGAAGTTTCCACAAAAAAAGCAGTCCGAGGATTTCTCAAAGGATCACCTGAAAAGATGCAGAAGACTCAAATACCTGAAGGTAAAAGCAGTCATTAAAAAGGCATAAACAAAGGGCATCGTGATTGTTTTGCCACGTCTCCAGAATTGAAAGGAGGCTGAAATAACCTTTATATAATCCCATTAGCATTTTCCAGCGAAAACAAGGCATTTTAGGAGGCTGAACGATATCTTATCATCCAGAAAGGTTAGAGGTATTTATCTGGTTTAATATTTTATAATTGATATGAAATGACACAGAAGGATAAAGCAGGCAGGCTGATAGGTGGCTGCAGTGACACAGCAGAAGCCACCCTCTGTTCTTCCAGCAATGACCAATAGCCTGGGCATGAGCCAGGTCTGGGAACAACATCCCTTGACCATCAGCTCTTCAGAAAATGGGATTTTGTGTTGTGCCTTGCTGTGGTGAGGGCCCCAGACACCAAGGTCAGCTCCCCAACACTTACAACACTGCCACTTGACCCTATTTCAGTGTCACATTTGCAGGAGCTGGTGCTCTACCGTTGCATTCCCAGAGCATGAAACATAGAATCATAGGACATGGAACTATTAAGGTTGGAGAAGCCCTCTAAGGTCATTGAGTCCAGCTGCCAGGACCACCACAAAAGCATGTCCTCAAGTGCCACACCCACATGTTTTTTTGAACACTTCCAGGGATGGTGACTCCACCACTGCCCTGGGCAACCTGTGCCAATGCCTGACCACCTTTTCTGTGAAGAACTTTTCCCCAGTATCCAATCTGAACTTCCCCTGGTACAACTTGAGTCAGTTTCCTCTCATCCTATCCCTTGTATCATGAGAGCAGTGCTCAACCCTCACCTGGCTGCACCCTCCTGTCAGGGAGTCATGGAGCACAAGAAGGTCCCTCTGAGCCTTCTTTTCTCTAGGCTAAGCCCCCCCAGCTCCCTCAGCTGCTCCTGGTGCTCCAGCCCCTTCCCCAGCTCTGCTCCCAGCTCTGGATATACTCCAGCCTCTCAATGTCCTTCTGTCAGAGTGAGGATCTCTTGCAGTGGCTGTATCCTCAGCCTGCCTGTGCTCTGCCCTTTCCGTTGTCAGGAGCACAGCCTTGGCCAAACTGCAGCATCCTCCACAGAGGGAAGGAGTGAGACCCCTCTTCTGTGGAAGAGAGAGGGAGAGTGAAAGAAGAGGGATGATATAGGGGTTTGGTCTCAAAAATAGGTTCCAGTTCCTAGGAGGACCCAAGGCAGTCAGTGCTCATGTGGTCAGGCACCAACGCTCTCCACAGTGGTGACTTTGAGTCTGGAGGAGCAGCAGGTCAGGACCAGCACCCCTCTCTGGGACCCCAAACTGCCCCATCTCACATGCCCTGAGGGCAGGTGGGAACCAGGGACCTGTGGGCGCCCCATTGCTCCAACCATGCAGTCCTTGAGTAACTACTGCCTTTCATCTCTGGTAGGGAATGGAATTGAGGAGGTTATTCTCTGCTGAAACATTCTGGAAAGTCATAGCTGAAATCTCTCACTTGTCTCTTCCATCTGTTTATTTTTACCACTTAATAACACGTCTGTCTCGTCAACTATTCCTGACACTGTGGCAAGAAAACCCAACTTAGGGAAGACAGATTTATCAAAGAGACATTAGTTCTTCCTTACTGTGTGACACCGTGTCAGTTCTTCTGCGCACGAAGTCTGGTCTGTAATTTCAAAGTGTGTCTTCTATCTCTTTGAGGGGGTGATATGACCAATATCTGAAATTGTTGCTTGTTATGAAAAAGGTTATCCAAACTGTGAAGATAAGAAATTTCAAGCACTTCAAGGAGCCTTTTTTTGAGGATGTGTTTTTCTCTTCACTGTCACATGATGTTACAGACCTAGTTTCAAGAGATTAGTAACAATGGCAAAGCAGTCATTGAAATAATCTGTGATAGAGGACAGAACTCTGGGACAACATGAAAGGTCTGTGCTATCAATAGTTTCTCACCATTAACAAGAAAATCGTGGTCTGCAAGCTTCACCATGACACCAGACCTGCTCCTGCCTCTGTTTTCCGAAGAGGTGCCCCAGGTCTCTGCAGAGGTGCCCGAATGAAGGTCGGCAGTGTGAATCTCCTTATGAGTCATCTTGGGTTTATTAGCTTGACAGGGGATGGCTTCACTCACCCCTTTTGTTTCTAACTGTGCTCCTGGTTTCATTCCTGAATCATCCACCTGATGGGGAGGCCTGGAAGAACTGAATCTGAGCCATCTGACATTTTCAAATGGACTGTTTTACCACTTTTCCCTTATTCTCTTGCCCTGCCATGAGTTCAGTTTTGTAAGTTTTGAAACCAGCTAAGCTGAACCAATGTCCTTGTTTGCTCCTTGGACGGGGAGCAGGGATATTTCACTGAAACAGTCCTGAAACTCCCAGTTTGGTGCTCAGAATCGCTCAGAACACAAGCACTCTTCTGGGAGTATTCTGGTAGCACAACCACAGTGATGCTTGGGAGGGACTTGATTCAATGTTTTGCTGGAAGCAGGACAGTTGCCAGCACTGGGAGAGAGGAGAGCAGAGCTGTGGATGTCTCCATGTGCAAAACATGATGGATAAAGGCTGTCTGTGACTCACTGGCTGTGAGAGCAGCACCTGCATTTAACAGTTCCCTCTTCACAACTACTGAGCCTGTGTCTCCTGTTACTGCCTTGTGGATGGTCCTGTTGTGCTCAGAGCAAGTTGACTTCCAGTGATCCTCAGCTAATGACAGCAACCCTCAGCATTTCAGAAAACAGGTGATTCCTGTATCATATCAGCTCACAAGATCATCCTCTTCACTCCTTGTCCACACAAAAGGAAGCATTAACTTCTAGAGAACACGAGAACCTGCCCTTTGGGAAGCTCCTTCCTTCCCTGGGAGTGAACAGCCCCTGAATGCCTTTGGGATCTCTCCTGCCTGTATGAGAAGCTACTTCCAAAAACTAGGGAAAGACCAAAACTATATTGTTGAATCCTGCAATTTCCCTGCATGTCCCTCTATATGTTTTATTACACTGCAAGCATATTCCATCAACAGGACCCTACACTCTGCCCTGTAATGTGGAGTAGGAAATGATCTGGCAGGTTCTGTATATCATGAAAAACCTCTTAACAGGGAAAATAAGGAGAACCTACCAGTTTCTGAAGAGTAAATTCAGATTTACTCCTGTGAGGGAGAGGATTTGTTCCAAAAAGATAGAAAGAGTTAAGTCAGCTGGTAAATGAAATTACTCAACATTGCCCCACACTGAATTTTTTCCCCCCCAGAAATGACTCCTGAAATGAAGGATTTGTCTTGTGTTTCTTCTTTTGGTTGAGGCTGGCATGTGGCTGATGTGAGACAAATCCACCTTTTCCTTCCTTTGATCACAAAAATGCCAACTGAAAACAAACCTTTAGGAATCTGCTGCCAACAGAAGGGTGCCAGGCTGGGTGGATCTGCCAGCGCTCATATAACACACCTCTTGACTACACTTGGGCCCAGGGTTTTCCAGTAACAGACTGAAATGATTTCCAAGATTCCCTGATTGCTCTGATTTTCACTGCCTTGTTTTCTCAATCCTTTTGGGTACACTTGCCTTTTTTTGTCAGGAACTGCCAAACCTCAGCAAATGAGCTGAGAACTGCATCCCAAATGAATTCTGCAGCAGAACATATCAGGCTGTTGTCCAAGGTCCTTCTTTTCAACACATCTGCCCTAGCAGAGAGGAAAAGAAGGGCATCCGTCTAAAAATAAAATTATTGAATATTTAGGTACTGCTATTTTTGTCATTCATTGTTTTAAAGCTTCAGTTCACTTGGTGCTTTTTAAAGACCTGGGTGAAGGAAAACACCTGTACTACCTACAGAAATGATTCTAAGTACTGTTTGTAGCCTCTGGGCACAGACTGACCCAGAAACAGAGGAAGTGGAGGGCAATGGTGTGGAAGATAAGGAGGCAGAAAGAGAATGTAAACTGGAGCTGATGTCTTGATCCCACTTTTTCTGCTCCTCCCTTCCCACACTTGCAGGTGGCCCAGTGGGCTGTGGAGCCCAAGGTGCAGATTGGAAAGGATGTGGCTAAGAGACACATGGCAATCTTGGGATGTCTTGTCTGTCCTGGATGCTGGGAGATGGAAACATAGATTTCCAGGAAAATTTACTGGCACTAAACAGTTTAACCACCATGAGGGAGTTTGGATTTCACGTGAAAAGGCGGAGATGAAGGATCCATACTTCCATCCCCCCTTACAATGACTCCAGCTGAGGCCTGGGACACAAAGTCCACCTTTGCAATTCAGCAAGTTCCCAGACATGACAAATCATCATCTCAGGGAATAAACCACCATGGGAATGTGGTGGTTCTCCTGGACTTGGCTGCAGGGTCTCCTTGGAGGAGCAGAAGAACTGACAACAGGGACAAGTGCTGTGGTTGGCACCAAGACAGGAGACCACCAAGCCACACTTACAAAGCTGATGGACAAATCACAATGAATGAGGACTTTTTCATCTACACATTTCACCATCATTGCATCCTATCTAGTCACTTGATCTGCCTTCTAAACACAAACTTCAGTATTTTCAGTAACCTAAAAAAAGAAACAATGCTCACCTAGAAGAGCCTAGAAGCTCAAGCTGGAAGCATGAAACCCCAGCAGATCAATATCAAGTTACACCCTGGCAATTAGAGGGAAAATAAACACAGTTAACTCAGAGTCATGTGAAACTTTCTGCACTAAAAACACCAATAGTGTTTTATTCAGAAAAAATAAACAGCCTTGCTTTGAATGAGATAAACATTCACATTACATGACACTTGGCATGATAATGTGAGCCAGGAAAAAGCCATGCCTCAACAGCACAGGAAGGTGTGAATAATCCCCACAGAGCCAATGAGAGCCCCAGCTCCTCCCAAATGCCAGCTAAGCCATTCCCACTGACCTGTCCCCAGTGCCTGCTGCTGTTGGGTTGATCTTTGGTCCTTCCTGAAATCAGTTTATTAATTTCTGGTTTAGCTTCTCTATCAGCCCATCTTAGTTAAACTACATCCTCTGAATTTTTTATATATTTTTTTTTTCTAGGAGACTTCCTAGTCTGCAGCCAGCTGGGGCCCCTCTTCTTTCCCTTGGCGCTACTCACTGTGAGAATAATAAAAGCCTCCTCTGTTCTTTTTGGACAGGTTTCCAGCACTTGTAGAATGCTTTATCTGGAAGCAACATTTCAGATTTTTCTGTGCTGCAACTGACACCACAGACGGGGATGTATCTTCACTGCTGAAGGAGAGCAAAACTGAGAAAATTCTGCCTCCAACCCTCTTTTAAAGCAAGTCACAGCTTGGGCATTCTCCCTACCCTGCTACCCTTGACCTCTCAAGAAGTTCTGCCCTCCAACCTCTTTGCTCCACAGGACCACAGCGGCCAGAAGGGATCTCCAGTGTTCTCTGGTCCAGCCCTCAGCCAGCTTAGATCAGGTCATTGGCATCTTCTGCAGTCCAAAGTGAACTGTCCTCCAAGGAAGGAGACACCACACTTCCCTAGGGTCACTGAGCAATACCTTTATCAAACATGCATTAGGGAAGCAATCAGGGAGGGGCACCAGCCCACCCAGGCTGTCCTTTGGGCTCTCTTCACCCGGGGCTCACCAGGACAGTTGGCTCTCCACCTAGTGCTTGAGGTTGCACACAGCCCAGACAGGCACACAGACAAAACAATTTGCACTAATAATAACTTTCTTGAAGTTATCCTTTCTCAGTCCTGGTACATTCTATCTCTCCTGAAGGACATGCTGCACCTGAGAAGAACTCAGGACTGCAGAGGGCTGAACACCCTTTAATGCCCCTGTACCACGGTGCAAGGGGCAGGTGTCAGTGCACCTGCCTGGACGCTGTTCCTGGTCCAGTGGAACACCAGCCTCCAATGTAAACGCACACTGGATGGAACATCTGACCTTCCTTTTCCTGGCAAGCCACTGTCCAGCCTCCCAGTTATAAATACATGCTTCAGAAATACATAAATGCATAACTTGACACCTGCTTTGACAGAGGCGTGGGAAGGAAGCCACACTGGAACCCCGTGGAGAGCCGACACTATTTCACCTGGCTCCCCAGCCCTGTGTCCTTTGCACAGGTTGGTGAGATCCAGCAGTCACGGCTGGGATTTGAGCCAGAGGGGTCTGTAGTGTTTGTGGGCTACCCACCACATCCAACGCAGCAACGTTTGTCTTCAGGCAGAAAACACCAGCCTGCACCTTTGCCTGGCAGCGTTACGCTGGTGGGTGGCCGTGTCCTCTGCCAGACACCACAACAAATCCCTGCGGATCCCAACATTCCCAGGGGACAGGGAATATTCCCAGGGGGAAGTGAGGCCCTGCACGCCACAGGGTGCAGACAGGAGAAACCTTTCCAAAAAAGCAGCCTTGGTCTCATTCAGACAGGGCGATGCCAAGGCTGGGAAGCGGCTGATGGATCCTGACAGATTTAGCTCTCAAATTGAGGCCTCAGTTAAAAGAGAAGCTCCCGAGGCTGAGGCTCAGGGCCCGTCCTGCCCCGGGCCAGCCCGAAGCAGCGCCAAGCAGAGCTCGCCCAGGTCGCTCTCGTCATTCTCCTCGGGCTCACTGCTGAAGTTGGAGGGGCTGCTGCTGGGCAAGCTGTGGCCAGAGCCTGTGCTCAGGGATCCCTGGCCCTTGGGGTCTGTGCTCGGCGCCAGCGCATCTTGCAGGCGTGCGCTGCCTGCGCGGGCAGGAGCTCGCTGCGAGCCTGACTGTGAGTCACTCCCCTGGCTGAAACACTGCCTCAGCAGGGACTGCTGGAGGGTCGTTTGCAGGCTTTCACAAGTCCTCTGTTTTGTGCCTGGCCGGATGTAATGCAAATCCAACTGCAGGACCACATCTGTCTGGAAGGGAAGAGCAAAGAACGCAGAGTGAATGGGAGAATCAGACTGGAAGCAGAGCTTTCCTACTGCTGCTGCCAGGAAGGAGCCTGGGCTGGCTGCTGGGCAGGCTCACAGCCCCATGCTGTGGCACGATGCAGCAACGCTGCTGCCAGAGAAAATGAGCTGTATGTACTCATACAGCTCATGACGCTCGCAGGCCACAGCCATGGATTTTGGATTTCAGGACTTCTCTTGAAATCAGGCCATGTGAGATTGCATCACCTCCATCAGGGAAGTGTCACTGCGAGCATCACCCCTGGGATGTGGGCACAGGGGAGCAGGAGTGGCTGCACCATGGCCAATGCACATGGGAGAGGAAAGCATGAACCATTTACAGGCCTGGAAGTGTCCAAGGCCAGGCTGGACAGGGCTTGGAGCACCCTGGGATAGTGGAAGGTGTCCCTGCCCATGGCAGGGGTGTGAACAAAATGAGCTTTAAGGTCCCTTCCAGCCCAAAACATTCTGGGATTCTATGAACTAAAACACACCTCACACTGTAAAAGCCAACAGCATTAACCAGCAGTGCTCCACAGGGATCTACTCACAGCCTAGCACTATTTTAGAATTTTATAGAAGATGAAGAAATAAGAGAATAACCACATTCATGGCAGTCAAACCCCTGAAAACAGACCCCCAGCATGGCACTGTGCCTAAAACACCTGTAAAGAGCAGGGATAATGGCATGAGAAGATTTTGGCAGGCAAGGCCTGGTCCAGGTCTCCTGTCTGCACTTAAAAGCAATGCAGAACAACTGGGAAAGGTTAAAAAAAGAAATTCAGGAACAATTAAGAACTGAAAACACTGCCATATGCTGAAGCACATCATGTACAGAGCAAGCAGAACTTGCTGTAGGCAGATCCAGGCAGCAGCTTGAGAGCAGCACTTGGTGTAAGATACACTGGCTGTGTGTTAGAGGAGGAAGAAAAATCCAAGTATACACAAGGTGCAAACTGCTGTTTGAGGAGAGACAAGCCAGGGGACAAGCAATTCTGCTTCTCTCATAGTCTTTAAATAGTTTGAGGGTGTTTTGAAGTGTGCCAAAGAGGCACAGCATGGATCAGGCTTGGCAGTGTTACTCTGAGGACTGGAGATTCTGGCCAGCCCATGAGCTCATCTCTCAGGCAAGCACACAGCCTAGTGAGACATTCCTCCACCTGAAATAATTCAGCAGCTCTGACCTCCCCGTGGTTGACGGGGCAAAGAGCAGCCTCCCTGGCCAGGCAGCACAGGAAAACAGAACAATCCATGACCTGTGATGCCTCTCTCTGCCCCCAGCAGAGGCTGCTGTGGGTCAGCTTTGATACGAAGGTCAGGCAGGGGAGACAATACAAAAGCAAGGAGCATCCACACTCGGGTTCTGCAGCCTGATTGTAAATCAGAAAGATTTTGCTGACGTGGAAAAGGTGAGGTGAAAGGACAGTGGTCTCATGAAAACCTGCTGGGAGAGCTGGGTGTGTCCACCTTGGAGAAGAGGATCCATGATGACTTTAGAGCCCCTTCCAGTGCCTAAAGGAGCTCCAAGAGAGCTGGAGAGGGACCTGGGACAAGGGCTTGAAGGGACAGGACAAGGAAGAGTAACTTCCCACTGCCAGAGGGCAGGATTAGATGGGATATTGGGAAGGAATTCGTCCCCGTGAGGATGCCAAGGCCCCGGTACAGGCTGCCCAGAGAAGCTGTGGCAGCCCCATCCCTGGAAGTGTCCAAGACCAGGTTGGATGGGGCTTGGAGCAACCTGGGATAGTGGAAGGTGTCCCTGTCTATGGCAGGTGGAACGAGATGAGTTTTAAGGTTCCCCCAACCCAAACCAGTCTGTGATTCTGTGATTTGTGCCTTGAAGATCAACGTGCTCCTCTTCAGTCTGGATGTGACACTGACACAGACACATGGTCAGAGAGCCATATCCAGCCCCAGCCATGTGCATGGGGACACCAGCTCCATGAGAGTGCAGGTGAATTGTGGAAATCTGCACCTGGCTACTCTCTACCTGAATCTTCTGCAGTGCACAGAGCTGGAAGATGCAGTCCAGCTCCTCCCGCTGGTACACAGAGGCAAGCAGAGTCTCCACATGGTCCAGACAGCTCTCCCTCTGGATGGCCACATCACCCATCTCCTGGGTCAGAAAAACAAGAGCAAATGCAAGGAAATTTCAGCATCAGCATGAAGCATTGAGGCACAGCTGCCCATCTAACGTGTTCAGGGTTTTGATTAACACCATTGCCTGGTGGAAATGCTGTGTATCCTAAGGGAAGTACCACAGAAAGCAACAGGAATGCAGAGGTTTTACACACTTGCCTTGTGCACATCAATGAGAAGACCCTGAGTACATCTTACTGTGAAAAATGGGGTACAGTGGGATTTTCAGCAGAGCAGGAAGAAGCACCAGCTGGTATCACAACCACTGGCAGTGCCAGCAGTGTGTCACAGAGGGAGCAAGTTTTCCAAAGCCACAGCTGGAAGCTCTGAGTTGTGCTGAGTGCTGATTTAGCCCCCCACCATCTACAGAACTGCCAATTCTTGCCAAGTTACTCAAATTTAACCAAAACAGCACTGTGTCTATGAGATCCTCCTCAGTACCGACTGAACTGTGGAGTCACTAATACCCCAGGAAGAGACAAGGAAATAAAGGCCTTATGGAATCCTAGATAATGGAATATCCTGAATTGGAAGGAGCCCACAAAGGTCATTGAGTTCAACCCGTGGCCCTGCACAGGCACCCCAACAATTCTACCCTGTGCCTGAGAGCATTGTCCAAATGCTCCCGGAGCTCTGGCAGCCTTGGGACTGTGACCAAGTCCTCCTTGCCTTGGATTTGAGCCCTCCAGAATGCGTGACAGACCACAGTCTAGCAGCCCCTTCCAGAAGGCTTCTCTCTGCCAGCTAGCTCTGGCAACTGTCCCAGTGTGATCCTTAGCAAAAGAAATGCTGGTGAAGGAGGCTGCTAGGACACTTGGGGATGTAGAACTTGGAGAAGCCCTGGGAGCTCTTCCTAGCCTTCCCTGAACAGCTGCCTGCAAGCAGCCAAAGCCATTTGATTCTGGCCAGGAAAGTATGAGGAAGAATATTGGATCCCAAATGCTGGCTGGAATCTGCAGGCATCAGGATACCCCTGCATGCAAGGCTGGTGGAACAGGAGTAGCACCATCACTGATCCAGTAGGTCACTGGAGGCTGAGGAAACACCATTTATCTCTGTGCAAGAGAAAGCCAAATCCATCTCCACACTTGGCAGCTCCTTACTGGAAAGATAAACTGGAGGGAGCTTGGGGAAGATCAGACAAGTGAATGGAGCCTAAACCTGGAGACCAAACAGGCAGGAATCAGATCAGCCAGATGCTGCTGACACAGGGCTTTGGCAGCATGGCTGCAGAAATGAGGGTGCAGCCCCGCTGTGTCCAGCCAGCTCCATCCTCCAGCACATGCTCTGACCTGCAGAGCTGCCTCCAGCCCAGGGATCCGACAGCAGCAGGACCTGGAGCTGCTGGAGCGAGCCCAGAGGAGGCCATGGAGACACTCCAAGGGCTGGAGCCCCTCTGCTCCTGAGCCAGGCTGGGAGAGCTGGGGGTGTCCAGCCTGGAGAAGGCTCCAGGAGAGCTCAGAGCCCCTGCCAGGGCCTGAAGGGGCTCCAGGAGAGCTGGAGAGGGACTGGGGACAAGGCATGGAGGGGCAGGACAAGAGGGGAATGGCTTCCCAATGCAGGGGCAGGGTTAGACTAGAGATTAGGGAGAATGTCATCTCCACTTTGGAACTTCCCCCCTGCAATTCAAACCATGAATTACTTCCATGCTGGAAACAACTTTTTATAGATGTCAAGGCCCCATAAAATCAATATTTTTGATTTTCTTGCCTAAACTAAATTGCCTTGCTCCTTCCTTTCATTACTTTGTCTGTGTTTCAGTTGGCACACTTTTCTTCCATGAAGCACAGACCCAAAACTGGACCCAGTGTTCCACCAACAGCCAGGAGAGCCAGACAAGATCTCACACAAATCTCAGAGCTCTTCTTTGCAACCTTGCCACACTTTAGTGCCCTGCTTTTGTTGCCTCAGCTGTTTTGGGCTCTGACTAGAACTGGTTCTCCACTCACTGCCCATCCCATCCTGACACTACTTTTTGTGATTGCTCACGTGCAGGAACTTGCATCTACTGAGTAACAGCCTTGGCCTTGAACTGTACCTTCAGTTATCCAAATCCTTCCAAAATCTGCTTTGTAGCACCTTGCAGAGACTTAGTGTTATGGGATCTGTATACTTAATAAGCACATCAGTGAAAATGAAAACCAATCCCACAGCCTTGATTTTCCAAAAAGCCCAAACATATTCAATCACCCTCCAAGAAGGAGAGTTTTCTCTTAGTTTTAAGTGGAATTTCTTGTGTATCAATGTGTGCCCATGGCACTGGGCACCACTGGGAAGAACCTGGCTCCTTCCTCTTTGCACCCTCCCTGCAGGTACTTGCAGACATTGATGAGCCCTCCCTGAGTCTGCTCTTCCATAGGATGAACAGTCCCAGCTCTCTCAGCCTTTCTTTACAGAGGAGGTGTTTCAACCACTTCATCATCCCCATGACCCTTGGCTGGAGTCTCTCCAGTACGTCCATGTCTCTCTTGTGCTGAGGAGCTGGAACTGGACACAGATGGAGGATAAAAAATATCCACCACCCTTGCCTTGTCACCTGAGCTCATCCCTTTGATGCAGAAAGCATCAGGTTATCAGGCATGGAGGTCTTTTACAATCTATCCTTTGCTCCCAGTCACCTCTTTGTTCTCTCTGTGTTTAGGGGTTATTGGCTCTGTCACCTCCTCAGAGATCACAGTGAGGTCGACCCTCCTGGAGCTCCCCAAATCTTCATTCTTGCCCTCCTGGAAGGCAGGAGTGACACTGGCTTTTTTTCCAGGACTCAGGAAGACTGTGAGGAGATGGAGAGTGTGCTCTCAGTCTCATCTCCAGCTCCCTCAGCACTCATGGGTGCACCCATCATGTCCTGGGTGTTTGTGAAGGTCCAGTTGGTTCAGCACTCCCTGACCTGGTCCTGCTCCTCCTCCAAGGGTCTCCCTCGCTCCAGACCTTCTCCTTAGTGTCAGGGTTCTGGGAGTCCTGAGACACTTGTAGAAGCCCTTCTTCTTGTCCCTAGATTCAGCTCCACATGGGCTTGGCTTTCTGAGCCCCATTCCCACAAGCTTGAACCACATCTCTACAGTCCTCCTACATTACCTGTCCCTGCTTCCACCTCTCGCACATCCTTTTCATGTGTGAGCTCAGTTAGGAGCCCTCAGTAAATCCATGCAGCCCTCCTGATGCCTTTGCTTGACTCCCTGTTCATCAGGATCCTTGAAAATACACCAGCTCTCCAGGGCTGTGTCCCACAGGCACACTGTTCTCCAGCCTCGTGACCTTCAAGACATTCACCTGGGCAAGGAGCAACCTGGTGTGCCTGCTTTAGCAGGAGAGCTGCACTGGATGATCTACAGAGATTCCCTCCAAACCCAAACACTCCATGACTCTGGGATCTCAAGGGATCAATTAAATCCCTGGCACATGAGATTCAAAGCCTGTCAGCTGACAGCAACTCATTATCCACAAGTATCTGCAGTCTGCTAAATTCCCAGCCTCCTGTTCCACAAGCTAATTCCCTACCATACTCTCCTTTATAATTTTTGGCTGTATAGGAGAAAATGGAAAAAAGGATTTTCTAAATTAATTTTTTTTAGGCAAGTCATAATTATTTATAAACCTTTCCCTATGGCAGGAAGTGCTTTTTAATGAAGATGGTGCACAGGAATTGGCAAGGCCAGGTTTTAGCTAGCCCAGAAGTGGGTACATTCTAAATAAATGGGGGAAAGGTTCACCGGCAAGGCCATTGTGTCAAACAGTTCCAGATCAAAAGTCTGGAAAACAAGGAGATCCAACATAAGGGTTTTAAAAAAGTAAGGATTTAAACAATATAGAGAAAAAAAAATAAATGGAAATGCCTTGGGTCATATGCTAGAGCTGCCTCTCCCTCTAAAGACAATTCTTGTCAGGTAAAAATGGAGGTCAGGAAAGGCACGGGATGGGAGGGAATATGGGACAACTAAAGAAAATGGATCAGTGCTAGAAAATTCCATCATAATTACTCCTGGCAAACTCACAGCAAGCCAAATTAAGTCTCTTTGATAACCAGAATGTGGAAAATGGTGGGAAAACTCCCATTTCCTATACTCCCCATTTCCGCAGTGAAACAACTGTCTGGGATCGATCCCCAGGGCTTATAACCTCACATTCAGCCTGGTGGTGTTGGCCTTCAGCCTCCTGCTCCTGCAGCTCAGCCACACACGTGGGGTTTACGGGGCCCCAGCAGCCCTCAGCATCCCCCAGGAGTGCTGGCAGGATCCTAGAGGGAGCCTGGTGCCCCCATGGGCAGCTCAGGGATCCCACAGGGCTGTGGTGGCTGCTGTGATGCCGGGGGTGGGGCAGGTGACAGTCAAGGCAGGACATGCTGCTGCCCCTGCAGACAGCACTGGAGCTCAGTGTAAGCCAGCTCCACCATGCACTAGGATAGGAAGAGGGATCTGGCTGCACTGGGGTCCCTTTTTGTTTCCTTGATCCCTCTTGAGACAGCTCCAAGAGGCAGGAGCAGACAGCAGGGCTCCCCTTCCCCCAGTCACTGATGTGGGGCAAAGCACACAGATACGTGTCACACACACAGACACAATTTTCATGCATGATGCTCACAAGGGGGAATGGTGCTGCAGCTTAGGAATGGGCAGGATCAGGCTCCAAACCTCCTGGGTCCACCATGCTGCGTCAGTGACCCCAATGTGCTGAGGAGCAGTGTCCCTCCACAAGAAACAAGGGCCAAAAAATCCACCACACATGAGCTACGCCCTGGGAGAAGGACTACAGAAAACAAGGGAGATGGTTACAGAAAGGAGCAGCAAATTAAATCTGTAGAAGTGGCATGGAGACCATCAGTAAAGCCCACATGGGTACATGGTCTGTGAAGAAAGGTTTGAGGAAAGGTTCAAGGGTTCAAGGAAGCTGGTACAGCTCAACTACGAAAGAATATATTGTTGCATTAAAATATATTAGCACAGCAGGCTAAAGAAGGCATAAGTCAAAAAGCCAACCTACTTTCTAACACAGAAAACAGAATCTTGGCCTCAATCAGATTAAATGCAATAATTTAATCAGGCAGGCCAGAAATCAGTCTGGGGGTAACTGGTTAAAGGTATCAAACTTTTGCCAAGTCCTCTTTGTGATGCATGAAGAGCAAGGCAGGGAATCTACTGAGATGTGGAAGGAGCCTCCAAGAGATGTATGCAGAGGAAGGGATCCTTTTTCACCTGGGATCAGCCACTCGGAGCCCTCAGGACTCGACCCAACCGCCCTCCCCACCTCTGACCTGGGGAAAGCAGCCCAGAAAGGGGACTGGCCAGAGCACTCACAGTGAGCTGGTGGAGCAGGAGCTGGGGGTCAGTGATGTGGGCCAGGGGTGGCTGTGGCTTGGCACACACAAACATCAGGTTAGAGAAGAGCCGGAGGAAGCAGAGCTCCACCCGCACGCCACATGGGAAGGTCACTGTTTTGCTGGGCAGCTCTGGAAAGGAAACTCAGGCATGATCAGCTCCTCAGAGAGTCCTGTCAACACCTCCCTGCACAGCCGTGTCCCTGAGGGGCACAGGCACCCCCAGTTCCCTTCTCCTCTCCCGTATGGCTCACCTTGGCTGTGCCCCCAGGGCTCAGGGGCTTCTCCCGAGGGACAGATGGGGTCAGTCAGGGACCGGGCTTCCTTCAGAGTGTGCTTGATCTCCATCACCTGCTTGCCAGCGACCAGGGGATCATGGCCAATGTCTGTGGGAAAGAGTTGGAAGCACAAGGATCACTCCTGCCTTTCAGGCCCTACGTGAATGTCTCCATGCTGCTTGCAGGCTACTGAAAGCTCCCATGGGGCATGGCCTGTGATCTGGATTTTAGGGAGGTGGCTGGCTGGGATGGGATGGGATGGGGTGATGTGGAGCCACTCAGTCCCTGCTGTCTCACCCCTGCCACTGAAGAGGGTGGTTTATTGCTTCTCTTACCTTCTAACACATCCTCCAGCATGTGTGTCACCTTCTTCTCTTGCAGAATGTGTTTCTTCAGATATTTCATGAAGATCCCTGAGCTGAACTCCCCATCCTGCAATTCATAGGCTTCTGCATCTTCACTCCTGCAAGAGTAAGGGTATTTCTTCAGAGTCCTCGCAGTTCTGCACTGAGCATGAAGACCGGGTGAGTCTGGGGTGGCCAACTCCATCCTGACTCTGTTGGCTGGGTCAAAGTGAGCTTCTCAAGAAATAATACAAAGTGCTTTGGTTCTCCAGTGCCCTGGAGAGGGTGGGCAGGCCACAGGATCGGAAAAAGCAGTGGAAGAGAATGGGATAGGACAGCACAGTCTCCTTTGCCAGCCCAGGTGGGTGACGAAGGTGAAAAGCCAGTGGAACTGGCACCGGACTGGTAAATACTACCCAGCATCTCAGGAGGCCTTGGGTGGGCTGTTCATGGGACATAAACCTGGGAAATCAGGCTGAAGAACAGGTGACAGGAGCTGATGTCACCTTCACACAGAACTTGTAACTGAAGCACAGGCTGATGGCAGCAGGAAGAAGTGCCTGAACAGCAAACCCAGCAGATGGAGGGTGAGAGCCAGAGGGAACATAAAAGAAGCTCTCTCCAGCCTCTGTGCACAGAAGGATGGGAGGAGACTGGGCTGTGCCAGAGTCTGGTCCCGTGGGAGGGTGTGGGGATGGTGGAATCACTCACGTGGAATAGCCATAGACAGTGTTTCCCCAGGGCTCCAGCGGCTGCACCTGGGACAAGGCACACCCTGGGTTGTACCTGGGGAGGAGGCAAAGGCACAAGTCAGCGTTGAGGACATCTGTCAGCTGGAGGGGACAAATCCCACATGCTCCTCATGTCCATCTCTTAGGGATGGCAGGAGGATCAACTCTCACCTTGGATGTAACCAGAGAGACTAAAGCTGGAAGTCACACCAAGAACCCAAACCACAGGGAAAGGCGTAGCTATGTCCAGCTGTGACTTATCTGCACTGGTAAGCTGCTCCCTGCCCTGAGCCTGAGGCTGTGGTCCAGCCTGGAGCTGTGGGTGTGTGCTGCCACCTCCCTACAGAGGCTGGATTTTAACAGCTCCAGGCAGCACCACAGTGCAGAGAACACACAGGCTCACCGTGGCCCAATGGACAATTGTCCCTCAAGAAGTCAGAAGTGCACAGCACCATGGTGATGGCTCAATTGTCTTTTCTGGGGGTCTGGGATACCCTACAGGCCCTTCCAGATGATGCACACACTTTTGCCTCAGGGATCCAAAGCAGGCTTTGGATGATACACACCCAGATCTCTCTGAGAGACGGGATCAGGACACGAGTCTCAAAGCCCAAAATTGGTCCTCGCACCTTGGTCCAGATTCAGCTGAATGAGCACAGCCCCTATTATTTCCAAAATCAGGCAGATCCATGGTGACAGGATCTGATTTCCAACAAATAAGATATAATGGTTGCATTGAATGGTTAAACCCGGCCCATCTGACTGCAGCCAGACTGACAGCATAGGGACAGGCTGCCTCCAGCTCACACCGGTGACTCGGAGCTGTTCCCAGTCACACAGTGACAAGAACCAGGCACAGAGGCAGAATTAGTCCATGTAATTCAAGTCCAGCACAGTTTCCTGGAGCTGGAGCCAGCACACCAAGAAGAGCTGAAAGGACAGAGGGATTTCCAGCAGCCAGCATGTCACCTACTGCTGGTGACACAGTCTGGAGGTGTTTAATGGCAGAATTCAACTGCCATTAGTTGTCCTAAAGATGATCAGAAGAGAAAATGTGAGAAAGGAGACATGTTTCTAAATCTGAATATTGAGATTTATCTGCTCTTCAACTGCTCTTAATTTAGTGCAGAAATCTTTGGTTCCAGGTCCAAGGATAAATCAGGGAATTACTGGAAAAGGCAATCACATCCACCCAAAATCAGCATATAAATGTATGAGGCTACACACAGGCTCCGTGTTCTGATTCCTCCCCTGCTAAGGCTGAGCATCTGCTCCCACTTGGCAAAGGGAGATGTGTTTCTCACCACCCTGGCATTTCTGATGCCAACACATGGAGTGAGGAGAAACTCTGGGTGAGCTCTCCCTTAGCACAGACACAGCTTCACACATGAGCCACTGACAGAGCTGCAGCATCAGTTTGACTAGGAGGGTTTTGGGAAAGGAGGCCCTGGGAGCCTTGTTTTACACAGCAGTGAACTATGAACTCCAGATGCTTTCCTGAGCTGAAATGGTGACTTCTTGAGAAAAAAGTGAGCTCAGGACAGAGCTCCTGCCCCCACGAGATCAGAGATAACACCCACTGCAGGAAGTGCTATGCTTGCTGTGGAAAAGGGGAGGTGTGAACTTTGGGGAAGGAGGGAGAAAACCAGCTGCACAACTTTGCCTAAATATAACAGCAGATCTCACACTGCATCTTCTTCCCAGAGCACCACTGAGGCTCCATTGAGCAAAGCAACCAATGGCAATGCCAAGGAAGGAGACAGCAGCTCAAAACCTGTTTTATAGATTGTTAACACTTAGATTGGTGGTCCCTGTGCAACCCACATACTGTCTCCCCTCTGATGACACACCAGCAGCCCAGAGCCACAGCAGCCCAGCTCCAGCAGAGTATCCATGAGAGCCAGGTGTTCCTGCTTGGCTGCAGGCCCTCCCCTGCCTCTCATCACACTGGGGAGGACAGCCAGGTGCTGTGAGGTGTGCCAGGGAAGCAGCACACTCTGCTCTCAGCAGCCAGAAAGAAGGGACAGAGAGGATGCTCCCATCTGGGGAGTTCAGGGCAGCATCAAGGGACATCAAGCTCCTGCTCCAGAGCTGTGGGACAAGTCCCAGCACAGCCAGTTTTAAGCCATTCAAAGCAAGCAGCCCCACCACTGCCGCTAAAAGACATCGAAAATTTATCATCTCTCCAGGGTCTGGCAGCTCTCTCAGGGTATCAAACACCCTGTTGTCTTTCCAATTCTTAGCACAGGAACCACAGCATGAAGAGAGAGATATTCCTACATTTGCTCTCCAGGTCTTTTCTGACCTGTAAATCTGCCTTAGGAGCAAACTAAATAAACTAATGACAGCTTCTACTGCATTAGTCCACCACTTCTTCTGAAATTGGACAAGTAGTAATTTCCTGCAGCAGGATAGAAGTCTGCAGGCCAAGGGAGGACAATGGGTTTTCCACAGAAAGTGGGAAAATGCTGATCTCTGACCTCAGCAGCAGCAGCTTCACAATATGACCACTTCAGAAGGATTTAAGCCCAGTAAAAAACAAGTAGCAAGGGCTTAAAATATTTCCCCTGTCTTGTTACACTCTTCTCACAAATGTTAACAAGAATGCAGCCACGAGAAGAGAGGTGAACTGAACACCCCCAGCCTGAGCATGTAGGAAATATGGACCAGGAAAGCACACAATCAGCAAGATCAGGTCAGGTGGGTCAGGCTTGAAACACAAAAGACAAACCCTGTGCTGAGTTTCAGCCAACAATTTATGCCAGGCAGAGCCATTCCTCCCCAGGCTTGAGGAAACCTGCCTGTACTTGCCAGGCTTCTTCACCTCAAAAAACCAAAGGAGGGTCTCGAGCCCCTTCTCTCCAGCAGATCTCAGACAAGGTCTGATCTCTGTGCACTAATCCATGACTGACCCATCCCCCAGGACACCCTGCAGGACCAGGCAATGTGGTTGATTTTATGGCATAGATCAATGACCTCTGACAGAGGCTCAGCAGCACCATGGGGGATGTGGCAACCACAGGGGTTGTCAAAACCCACAGCTGAGGATGGCCACCCTCCCCCAGCCCTCGGAATGCCCAGCCCAGGTGAGGAAGGGGAAAGAGGCCCCTACCACTTCCTGCAGGTGTCCAGCAGGATGATGTTCAGGGCCGTCTGCTGCTGCTGCATCTTCTGGAGGATCCTCTGCACGCTGATGCAGTTCTCAGGGGCATAGGGTTGTGGAGCATCAACAGGGACCATGTAGTTCCTCCCCAGATGTTCATACCCGTGCCCAGCATAGTAGAATATAGCTGGGGAGAGGAGAGGATGAATCAGGATGCCGACCTGCAGGCGTGTAACCAGCTCCCCATGGCCACATCCCACCTCCTGTCCTGATGGGATACTAGTACAGGGCAGACCTAGACCAGTAGCACCTATGGAACTGGAGCTATGTTGACCTCACTATTTCAACTTTTTCCCAATTTATTCCCTTCATTAGAACCCCAAGAGGGTATCCTGTACTTGTGGATTCCTTCACTGTTTGTCTCCTGAAGGCCCTGGGTTTACACACGTCCAAACCCTCTGTGCTACAACCTGCCAGGCTGAGTTTCATTGTTGTATAATGTTTTGGTCAGTCCTCAGCTCTTTGAAGGAATAAAGCAACAGAAAAGGATTTTACCAGGATGGAAAAGACATTGACAGCCATTTAAATGATAAGCTCCTCAGTTTCCTAGTTTTGGAGGAGACTAACACCACCACCTAATCAGGTGATGGGAAACATTCTCAATTTCAAAAGTCTGCCTGTATTCACACACCTAAAAGCTGGTAAAAATCAGACACAGTGACAGATGAGTTTTTCAGATGTCCAGAACATGAGGACCATGAGCTTCAACAACCTCAAACCAGGCACTAGCCCTGTTAGGCAGGGGAGGAGTCAGACTCATGCACATGCCAGTGGGAAGCCCAAGACCCAGCAATAATTTTGGGTTTTTCTCTTAAGCACATAAAACTTAGTAATGATTTCTGCCTTCCTAAGAGCTGGCAACACCTGGCCATCCAGGTGGGAAGTGAGCACTGGGGAGCCTGGCATGGCCGAAGCTGGGATTCCTCTCCAAGCCCTGTGTTCAGTTCAGTGCTGGCACAGGGATCCCCAAACAGGCTGGAGCTTCTCAAAATGAAGCTGCACAGTGGCTGGCTACCCCTACCCAGGACCAAAGACGCTGCTTGGGGGATGCTGGTTGGTGAAAGCCAACTTGGGGAATTGAAATGGGTTAAAAATAGTTCTGCGAGGTGACACAGAGAGTTGTGTTACTGCAAATGGGGGACAGTGAAGAGTGAGAAATCAGAAATGGGAAAAAGAATGTAAGAAGCAACAGCAGGAGAAATTCTTCTCCCAGATTCACTGCCAAAGCCCACACTTCAGTGAGTAACCTCTCCTCTATTTTCCCTCCGCTGTTCCTGCCCCTGGATTGGCAGGACACTCATTTTGGTCTGATTCTGCATGGATGCAGTAACAGGGGCAGGAGCTGAAGGGCTGAAAGCATGATCTCATCATGTGGAGAATGGAAAACATGATCTCATAGTCCAAAAGACCCTGAGTCACCTTTGGTTTCTATTTGCAGGGGACAATGGAAAGTTTCTCAAGTGGACATTTTCACAGGTGCCCATGAGATTTGGGTTCCTGTTCTTGTGTATCGCCAGCCAGAGGCAGTAGGCTCTGATTTCCAGAAGCTTTAAACTTTCGTAACTTGCAAACCAAAGCCACAAAACCCTCCCCCAAGACTAGAAGAGAGTATAAAACAGGAAGTCTTCTAGAAAAATTAGATGCAGTTTGGGCCCCTTGAGCCATTGAGAACTGGTGGCTTTGGTCCCTCTGCCTGTACATGCAAGGGAAGTGATGACATCTGTTACGAGGCAGCATCACTGCAGCTTGGAAAAAAATGAAATGTAACAGGAAAGCCCACAATGAATGATTCCATCCTTAAATCTTCTAACTTTTGAGATCTTGTTAAGTACCTGACTGTACCACCAAGTGCTCCTCATGCTATATAAACCACAAAGACTCGTGTTCAAATTCAGAAAAGGTGAGTTACACATTACCTGAGCAACTTCTCCAACCTCTCCTGGACTGAATCTCTCCTCCCGAACAGGAAAGTCAACAATTTGCCCAGAGATGGAAAGGGATGTTTTATTCTGAGTTCTTCCCACATTGTATGAGTCAGAACTGCTCATCACAGAAAAACTTCTGAGTACAAAATTAAAAAGGGGAAGCTGCAAACACTGCTTATTAAGCAGGAAATGTCAGCATGAGGCTTAATAAAGGCATGACTCCATATTCCTAGTATTCCGCTTGCAATTTTCTGCTCTTGTTGCGTTTCCAATATAATTTTTTTGATTTGGGACTTTTTAGGGTGCTCAAAATAACACCCACGGGGATTCCTCATTTGCCTGAGGGTAGAATAATGAAATCATTTAGAGGATGTTTGGGGCCTTCAAAAATCCTTTGCAGCTTTTCTAAGAAGAGATCTGGAGGAAAAGCAGCCCAATAACCCACCACCTCCATACAGTAAATTGGAGAAACCTTTGGATCATAAAATCATTAGGGTTGGAAAAGACCTCCAAGATCATCAAGTCCAACCTTGGACTGAACCTCACCATGCCCACAAAACAGTGCAGTGCCACATCCAGTTGTTTTTCGAACACTTCAGGATCCCGGCCTTGGAGCTGTGCTGGGATGCTCTGGAGATGTGGAAGAAAGTCTCCCAAAAGCCTACAGCTCCTGGAGGGACAGAGTCCAAAAAGCTCAACTGCCCTCATCAGCATTGACCACACAACAAAGGGCAATGAGCACCAACCCATGGCGGCTCATGTCCACCAGTCAGCCCCCTCCTCCTTCTCTATGTCTACACAAAGCTCTCCTGACTTCAGCTCTGGTGGCTGCTACACAGAGGTGGCACCTCCAAGGCTCCTCAAGCAGGAACAATGGGATGCCACAGGAGCTTGCCCAACACGATGTACAGGACTGGCTGTCACAGGCACCTCTGGGGTCTTCAGCAGGCTGCCTGACTTGTTCCTGGAGCTGCCATCTCACCACAGCTGGGGCACTCAGTAGGCAACCTGACCCAATGTCCCACCATTAAATCAGGATTTCAGCGAATGTGGCAAGAACCCCAAACTCAGTCACTGCTGGATCCAGCCCACACTGGAGTCCACTGTCTTCAAAGAATAGCACACCTGATTTTTACCAGCTTTTAGGTGTGTGAATATAGCTCAGCCTAGAGAGCTGTTAAGAAAACCTCAACCTAAACAGGCACTGCCTCACAAACACTCGACTCAGCTGCTACAAAATCAATTTTGTATTTTGTAAAATCAGACAGCATACAAAATCAATTTTGCCAGGAAGGATCAGAGGTCATGAATGCAGAAAAGCTCTAGAAATTCAAATAAGGCAGGACAATATGAAAGGTTTGCTGTTTCCAAGCATTTTTTCCTCTTCAGTGCTTAGGAAGGGCCATGGATAAAATGCCATTTGGTCCTCACGTGGATAGAGGGTAAGAATGGCAGCTGGGATGACACCAGCCTGGGAGAGGAGCTAAAGCCTGGGATACATGAGGATTTCAGAGAGCAACAACGAAAGGAAGCTGCAAGTGAAGTCACAGGAATACACCGTCATAGGCACTCAGGCAGAGCACCAGGACTGTGCATGGCCCTTCCCACCAGCTCAGCCTCCTCCAATGAGTCAGTGCTTCCCAGAACAAGGTGGCTGTGCAGCATTTACCCTGTGGCCAGGTCCCCATCCATTGCACAATGTCCAAACCTCATGCTGAATGCCAGCCTGGAATCAGCCCACACTGACTTTCACTGTCTGGATACCACGCATCTGGAATGTAAGCCTCACGCTGAGGTTTGGAATAAAAAAAAAAACCACCTGCAAGGTGTTTTCAGGGTATCTGACATGCTGGGAGAATCCCAGGGACCTCAAAGATGCTACTTTCACCACCAAATTTGAACACCTGCTTTAAGACCCACGAGATCTGATGATTGGATTTGCGGTTGAGGAATGCTTCCTTACTGAGCACAGTGCACAATTAAGCACAAAGCCCAACCTCAAAGCCATCTGCAGCTGGGAATGCTCTTCTGCAAAAGGGTTGTCAGGGGCCCAAATTAGACCTCCAGGAAAGAGAAACAAGGAAATCATGACCAGATGCAGCAAGCTCTCAAAAGGAGCTCACTTCCTCACACATGAGTGGAGGGGGGACATTTAGTCTCCTCAATTCTTTTATCCAAGGAAAAATCAAAACCCCCTTTCCCATTCACTATTGGAAGTGCTGACTCCCCAAAAACTCAGTGTAAGCCCATGTTGTTGGCATTGGAGGTTAGCCACATGTTGGAGAAACATCCACTTCGCCTGACTATAACCTGCCAAAACTAAACTACACTTATCCAAGAGCTGCTGCCAAGCCTGATACTGATGGTACTGATGCAGGTCTCCCTTGAGATAGCAACATTCAATTTATTCTCTTTTAATTCAAGAGCTATTCAGAAAATGGCCTAATCCCTACTCAGCATGGGCAGGTGGCTGAGCTGGCTTGGCCTTACCATAGACTCCCTTCCCCAGGAGCTGCAGGAAGCGACTGACCGCTGTCGCCATCTCAGCCTTGTTCAGATCCAGCAGGGAGACAACCTGGAAGCCCAGATGCTCCAGAAGATGACTCAGCTCAAACACATCCCTCACAGGAGCCATGAGGTTGGGATGATGCTGGTAGCGGTTGTTGCCCACCAAAAGTGCTATTTTGCCTGTAGCTAAAGCAAAGACCAAGTGAAAAAGCTGTAAATGCTCAGCAGGAGGCAAGATCTCAGCTCCTCCCGTTCGAGTGAGGATATGGGCAACCTAAGGAAAGCGGCAGCAAGGATAGACCCTAGGCTGCTGCAAGCCTGGAGCACCCTCCAGAAAGCCCTTAGCTTTCTGAACACTTTGACAAAACACACAATCAATTTAACAGAAAGGCTTGAAAAGTTTTCACTTGACAACCAAAATCCCAGGAATGCAGAGGTTCTGCTCTACCTGCCCTACCATGACCACAGGTCTGGTGTGTCAGTGGTGCTTGGGAGGGGGATCCACTGAGCCAGGCTCAGGGGTCCTTTCCCTCATGGGGATAAAGGTGAGAAACCCATGGCTCCTGCTTTGATTTTATCCCCACCTCCCACTGTAAAAAAATGGATTTATGTCACTCAGTGGGGGTGGGTGCAAGGAACTTTGCCCTGCTCTGAGGAGGTATTTCAAGTAGGGATAAGCTGTCATTTGAACAACACTTGCAAAATCATTTTGCAGGCACAGAGCTTAAGACTCAGTTACTCATTAGGAATAATCTTACTCCACTTGTTGAAAAAGATCAGGGCTTGGCAGGGGATGGGACTCATCTTATGTTGGTGCAGCTCTAATCCAAAAGTGCAGAGGCTGTGGCAATGTGATCATAAAGGCTTGAATCGGTCTCAGCAGACAAAGCACCCCCATTCCTCGTCCTCCCATCCACCCTGGAGCCTGGCTTTTAATTAAGGAAATAATTGCTCAGGAAGAAAAGATTACATTACTCACCAAAAAACTTTCCAGAGCCACACATACCTGGGAAAGAAAGAGGGAAATTATAAGCCTGGGTTCAGTAAGCCTGAGCCCAGCACCCAGTGCCAGGTCTGAATTCTGCTCCAACATCCCCAACAATGCACAGCTAGATCAAACACACAAAGGATCTGCACAAGCAACATTCTTCAAGCAACTCCTTCATAGCCTGACTGCTAACCTTAAAGACATTGGTCTGATGCTAGGAGGATTTATGAAATCCAGCCTGATTTATGACATCCTGAGCAGCTTGGAAGCAAAACCCAGAGAAGTGGCAGAACAGGGAAGAAGGGTCAACATGGAGAAGCTCGTACCTGATGCGACTCACCTGCTACCTTGCTGCAGCAAAAGCAAAGGAAACACAATGACTCAAGGTAATAAAAGCTCCAAAACAGAGTTTCTTGCCAGAAATGTTCAGTGCAGAGGAAGTTGCCCTGTTTGCTTTTGATTGCAGTAATATTAGCAGAGTTTTTCATCTCCCTGCTCTGCCTTTCCTTGTTTTAGCAATTCTGGCTCAGAAAAGCCACTGACTTTGGCCCACAAGCTCTCCTGCCTGAGCACTTCCAGCCTCTTAAAATCATTATTACCCTAACAGCTCCAGCTCCTCCTATTTCAATCAGAAATAAATATAAAAATCCAGCCTAGGAGAAAATTCATGCTCTAGAACCCTACATGCTCTAGAAGAAATTAAGAATAAATTGCATAAATCTCATGGGTCTTGAAGATCCTTGACCCCTGAACCAGTGTTGCTGATGCATGAGAGATGCCTGAAAAGCTGCAGAACAAAGCCACTCATCCTTTTCCACCTCTGACAGAAGCTCCCCAGCAGTAGCACATTGAACCCAACCCAATCTGGCATCCTTTTCTCACTTTCTGTCCCCCCAGGATGTGTTTTGCCAGCTGTGAGGAGGCAGGCAGAGTGCTCTCTGGCTACACAAGATCACTTTGCACTGTGGAGAAATTTTAAAGCCAGCCTAAAAGGCAGCATAAGAAGCTCATGGCATAGAAAAATCTCTAGGTGGAGTAAAGAGCCAGAAAAGCCAGCCTGTGCTATTCCTGCCTCACATAAGGTAAAGGCAGAGGGCCAAAGCAGCCAGAAGTGGAGCATACCCGCGGCTCTGGGAACACATCCTCCCCCTGGGGTCCATCACTCACATAGAATCAGCCCTGAGCTGCCAGCCCAAGGGGCCTGAACCTTCCCAAATAAACACCATCCTCTCCAGCTCTGTATCCGAGCACATCCTTTCACGTCAGCAAGACTGGAATTGAGTAGAGCCATGGAAGCCTGCTGTGATTTGGTCTGGAACTTTGAAAGCAGAACCTTGGCATGGCATGAAAACAGCAGAGAGCAGCTAAGCACTGAGCCTGCCCTTACACAGCAGGTGTCTGACACACTACAAGGCCCAGCAGCATCCCACCTGCCACACAGTGCACCACTGCATCTAGGAGGTTTTCCAACCGCTGCTCCCTTTGCTCCCTGAGCCCCAGTACCAAGGAATAATGTTTATCATGGTCCTTGTTCACCAGCTCAGCATCTCCAGAGAGCACCAAATTCCTTTGTTCCCTCTAATTATATCTCACACCAGGTGGTATGCAGCAAAGTGATGTGGGCTGGCTCTGCTCACCGACGTGAACATCCACGGCGTTGGTCCAATGCTCTCCATGACTGTTGGAGGCACAACAGAGGTACGTGCCAGAGTCACTGGCCTTGGTGTGGGCAATCTAGGCAGATCAAAAGTTAAATCACATTATTTATGGTAAAAGACTGAAGCTCCCTGCCAGGATCTGCCAAAGGCATTTGTGTTCATGGAATAAAAAGTATTTTTCCTTCTGTTCACAGAGACTCAGCCTCACAAAGAATCAAGACAGGGACAAGAACCAGAACAGCACCAGCTGATGGGGACTCTGGTTCTCCAGCCCAGGGTCCTGCTTAGAGAGGGACTAAAGCCACCAATGAGTCAGGGTGGCCCCAGCTCTGTCTATTCAAGCCTTGAACACTCATTGCTGCACATTGCTGCCTTTCTGGCTCCAGCACAGCACCATCCACCTCCAAAAACAACCTCTTCTTAGTGCCCAAAGTGAACTTTCCCATTGGAATTGCAATCTAAGGCCACCATATAATACCATCTAAGGCCATCTGTAATACCACTGACCACTACTGAGAAGAGACTAGATGTCTTGTCCTTGTGGCCTTCACATGATGCCCTGGAAGGAAATCTCCTTTCTTGATTCAAGAAGACAGCACTGACTTACACTCAGCCAGAGACACAAAATAAAGCCAGCCCCTCTACTACCTCCCTAACTCTTTTCTGTCAGGACCAACCACATTTCCTTCTAGGTCTCCAGAAGGCAGACAGCATTCCTGCAGCTCCATCAATCCAGAGTCACCTCCACACACAGACAGTAACTGTTCTTATGTCTCTGCGTAAAAGGGCACAAGAGACGTGCTGACATATCTATGGACTGGTTACCTCTTAGAGGAATACCCACAACTTTGAAAGAAGTCCATAAAATATTCCCCCTTCATGCAGAGTCATCCAGCCAGCTACCAAAGCAGCAGAGTGGTACATGGAGAGCTTTCTCACAATCCTGCAATCAGCTTCTCCCATTACCCTCCTCAGCACCCAAAGCTCCCGTACTATCCCCAGAAAACCTTACCCAGAGTTTTTTTCTCTTCTGCTGCTCCAGCAGGTTCCCATTGCGGTACCACTGGTAGCTGGGGGCTGGGACCCCCATGGCAGCACACTGCAGCTGCAGCGGCTGCCCCAGCTCCACCCATTGCTCACTGGGGTTGAGGACAATGACCGGTTCTCCTTGCCACAGCCGAGGGGGCAGACCTGCAAGGCAGCAAGACAGAGCTGGTCCTCCCTCCACAGGGACAGCAAACAATGCCATTTTTGACCATCACTATTGCATCTTTCTCCTTGGGGAGCAGGGAACCCTTGGGAGCAACGCCTGTGATAGTAAATGCCACACCAAAGCCCCGCCTCTGGCTACCCAAACCTGATCCTTGCCCTTTCCTGCCAAAGGTGCAGTCAACATTCTAAGGTCAACCACACCCCGAGTTATTTTTGGTCAGCTCTGAAACAGCCAGATGGGTTCTTCCAGTCCCAGTACCCAGTATAACTCTGGGAAACCCATGGCAAGCATGAGGTGCAGGTGCATGTGGACGGGGCTTGAAGCAACCTGGTCTAGTGAAGGTGTCCCTGCCCATGGCAAGGGGAGGAGCAAGATGAGTTTGAAGGTCCCTTCCAACCCAAACCATTCTGTGATTCCATAATACATCAAGAAGGCAAAAGACAGGCTTGTACCTCTGGCAACACACTGATGGACCTCTACCTTCACCCAGTTGGAGAAGATGACATTTCTGTGGAGGTCATTGACTCTGCAGGTGTAGAGCTGGGTCTGCTCTGCAATGATGGGCAAGTCTTCATTGGTTGCTCCAGGAATCAGGCGGCAGTCAGACTAAAGGGAAAACATAGGCAGTGGGCAGCAATTCACTTCTCACTGCAGGCAGTAGAAGGCACTAGGAAGCACCTTGTAAGAGCAACAAAAGTGGAAACCCCTGGTTTTGTCCCTTCCTTCAGCTCCCCCACTGCATGCAGGAATCCAGCCTGGTGCCATACACAGGGCCACCCCTTCCTTACCTGGTACTGGCAAAACCACTGGTACTGCAGTGAGGTGTGTCCCTGGGCCCGGCACCGCAGCACGAAGGAATATCCCACCGGGACAGAGACAGAGACTGGCTGCTCCGTTATGGCAATGGCTGTGAAGAAACAGCATTTGGAGGTGGGAACAACACTGCAGTCACAGTTCAGCATCTCACTCTCACCCAGTGGCCAGGCAAGGTGGGCTTCAAGAGGGACACCCATCCCAGCAGGCAGGGAAGATTGGAAGAACAGAGATGCTCTTGTGCCCACAGAATATAGAGAGGATGGATGGATGGATGGATGGATGGATGGATGGATGGATGGATGGATGGATGGATGGATGGAGGGTGTATAGGTGGGTGGACAAGAGAAAAGGTGGATGGAAGGATGGGTGTGTGGATGAATGACATGGGGCTCTTCTGGGTATTCTCGCAAGTGCCCGGGAACTGGCACAGTCACTCTGCCCCGTGGCCACTCACCTTCCTGCATCGCTTCTCCGGCGGCTCCTCCCCGGCCTGGGCGGCCGCCGGCCGGGCCCGTGGCGCTTCCTCTCCCCGGGACGCGGCGGCGGCACCTGCGGCGAGGGACGGCGGCGCTGCGGCGGCTCGGGCCGGGCCGAGGGGCCGCTCACCCGGCGCGGCGGCCCACGACGGGCTGGGGGCTGCGGAGCCGGGCCGGGGCCCGCACTCGGCTCCCGCCAGCCCCGCACTTCCGCGCTCCCGGCCCGCCCCGCGCCCGCCGCCACCGGGGGCGGCGCCGCCACCGCCGGGGCTGCGGCCACCCCGCAAGGACCGGCCCCGCACGGACCGGAGCGGACCGGGGCCGCGTGTCTGGCCCGCTCCCACGGGGACGCTGCAGAACGCGCCCTTCGCCAGGATGCCAGGGCTGCCCGCACCTCCACGGCCACGAGTGACCTCTGCCCCTCGCCAGGGGGGTCCTCACGCCCCCTCCCACACTCCTTACAGGTGAGAGGAATGATGGGTTTGTCTTTACAAACAAGCTGTGGGTCAGTTGATAAGATGTAGCTATCAGTGAGAGACGACAGAAACAATGGGATGGATTCCAGTAGAAGATCAAAAGAGGACTAAAAGAACACTATGAATTCCATAAAAGTTAAGAAGGGATTATGCACTGGGGGGTGGGGGGGGAAGGTATCGCCGCCGGTATCAGGCGTTCCGGGAAGCCTGTACCTCTCAAGTACCTCAGCCTATAGGGAAAGAGAGAAGGGACAAGCGGCCGGGAATTAGGATAAAAAGGAGGCTGCGCCCTCCAAAAATTTGAGAGACCCCAGGGGAATGCCCCATGGCCTCTCCCTTTATTCGAATAAAGTAAAAGGACTCCTCTGTCTCCTTTTTAGACATTAGCCTCTGGTGTTTGTGAATTAATTTTCCTGAGACAGGTGACCTCCCCACCGCCACTGCTGCCCTCACCCTCATTCACACGGGTGTCCTTCCCTTCTCCCTACAGTGTGTCGACATCACGTCCCCATCTCCCCCCTTTACAGGTGTACTTGTCCCTATCCCACAAATATCCTCACCCTCTCCCCACGCGAGTTTTCACCCTCATCCTCACTGATGACCTCACCCAATCCCCACAACAGCCCTTGCCCTTTTGCCACAGGTGTTCTTGTCCCCATTCTGGCTGGTGACCCCAGCTATGTACCGGGAGTGTCCTCCACTCCTCCTCCACTTATGGGTACACACACCTTATGGGTACACTTGCCCATATCCCCATGGGTGTCCTCTGCCCCATCCCCACAGTCGTCTTCACCCACATTCCCACTGTCTCCCCATGATCACTGCTGCTCTCATCTCCACACCCCCATTCCCCTTGCCCTCACCCCCCAGGCTCCACAGCTGCACTCATGTCTCTCCTGGGGACCATGGCCTGAAAGGTTCATGGTGGAGCCAGCAGTGCCAGGGCTGGGCACTTAGAACCCCCATCCTCTGAGAAGTCCCCACCAGCTGGGCAGGGCATCACGAGGGCCCCAGGGGAAGTGGCGCTGGGCCAGCCCTCCGGAGGTTGCACAAGCCCCTCTGGGAAAGAAGGGGCTTTCTTTTTTGGATGGAAGACACTGTGCCGAGACTTGCACTTGCAAGGTGAGAGCAAGGTCAGGCTCATTAACCCAAAACTCATCACCTTTCCAGAGGCAGCAGGACTACAAGGAAATTAGCTGGAAATGTTGAATGGACAGGACAGAGGGTGTCCAGGGAGTGACTGACTGTCATTCCCAAAGAACTCTGAAGTGACTGGGAAGGGAGTGTGACACAAAGCTCAGAGGAATGAAGCAGGTCTGGGCTCAGGATATGCAGTGACAAGGGTCCCATTCTCAGGGCAGACAAATTCGCATCTGGCTGGCTTCTCCCCGTGTTAATTAGTCCTAGGAAGCAGGTTCCCATGGTGCCAGGTGGGGACCAGGACTTCAGCACAAGAGGGACCATGGACCAGTTAGAAAGGAGGCTGTGAGAGACTCTCACTTTGCTCCTGAAATTTCTCTATCCTGTAGCTATGGGCTCACCTAGGAAAAGTGAGGCCATCAGGCATGTCACTCCCAGGAGGCAGCATGGAAGGGCACAAACAGGGGCATCAGGATGGCAGAGAGAAGCAGTTGTGGCCAAGTGCTCGTGGATCCATGCCCTGTGGAGCCCAGGGCAGGGCTGAGCTGTGCCAAAGGGTCAGAGGGACTAAGCAAGGCTGAAGGATGCACCTCTAACTGCTGCTTTTCTTTTGTAACAGATGGGGAAGAAGGTGGTGAGAAAAAGCCAAACCTAACACAACTGGTGGATCGAGGAAGTATTTTCTCCCTCAATGTCGTTTCCTTTGTGCAGAATGAGATAGTTAAACTGCAAAGGCAGGAAAACCTGCTACACCCTGTCCATTCAGTCTGACCCAGAGCAATTCCTGCTCCAACAAGGACCGGTCCCCTCTTTCCAAGGGTACAGGAAAGGAGATGCATAGCATAGGACCTTCCTTTGTGCTCATCTCCCCAGCTGTCTGAGATCACAGAGACCCTCCTTTTTCCTATTTTCTCCAGGGTCCAGCTAGGCATTTGGAAATATACCATTGCAGGTTGAAAACCTATAAAGAACTTTAAATTAAGGTTCTGTCTGAATATGTGCCAGCAACTCTGTGGCACATGTATGCTGCAGTTATTATCTAGGCAACACACATAGCTAAAAAAAATTATCATTAAATTAACTCCAGCACTTTCCCATAGCTAACGATGACACTTCTGGTTGATGCAGAATCTCTCCAAACAGCTGGAGGTTGCTGTGTTCCCTGTTTCTTCAGGGAAATTTGGAATCCTTCTCCAAATACCTCCTCAGAAAGCCCATTGTGCTTGTCATCTGTCAGAGCCCTGCCCTGGCACCATCTGTTAATATTTGGAGAAGAACCAGAGGTGAGAGCTTGTTGTCAGAGTGCAGGAAGAAGCCTGTCATTTTAGAAAGGGAGGAACTTAAGGGTGCAGGATGGGAAAGGGGAGGATAAATTGTGCGAATGAAGTGAGAAAACATCTGCAGCTGTGTGAGTCGGCGCTGGATTTGGAGGCAGAGGAAGAAAGCTTTGCTAACGAGATCTGAAGCCTCGTTTCTGGCTGCCTCAGGCTGCAGCAGCTGAACGCATTTCCCCTGGAGCCAGGAGCAGAGGGCACTGTCACTCTCTGAGCAGACTGACGGGAGAGCAGATGCTGTGAGAGGAAGCTGTCTCAGCAGGCAACACCATTCGGAGCTTGAAAGGGCAGAAAAAGAATATAACCCTTTGCACGTCTGGGGGGAGAATCAAACACCACAGCAGGCTCTTTCTCATCACATCTGAGCTAAACCTGTGCTCACCATCCAGGCTTTTCTCCATTGATGGGGTGCAGCACTGAACCATGGCATAATCAGGGTGGGAAGGGAGCTCTGGGGGTCTCTGGTCCAGCCGCCCACTCTGAGCAGGATGTCAGTCAGCTGCTCAGCACCCTGTCCCATCCACAGTCTCACAGAATGGAGATTGCCCACCTCTGGGTCCATGTGGAACTACTTGATTCCCTTCACAGAGCAAATAATTTTCCTAGTATCTAATCAGAACTTTCCTCTTTGCTATTTGCGTTTTGGTCTCTCATTCCATCACTCTGCACCTCTGAGTCTGTGCCCTCCTATGAGGTAGTGAAGAAAACAAGGAAGTCTCCATTTGTTTAGCCTTTCCCTGAAGCCTAAAACCCAGCTTCTCTCATCCTCTTCTCCAATATCAGGTGTCTGAGCTCCTTCAATCTTTTTGGTGGCCTTCACTGGACTTGATCCAGCATATTAGTGTCTTTCCTGTGTTTGGGAATATGAAACCAGACACAGTTCCAGGCCCGAAGCAGAAATCTCCCTATTCTGGACACCTTTCTTAGCTAGTCTGGGCTCTGTTCTATCAGATCAATATGCCAAGAGACTGGGCTCATGGTAAAATAATGTGTAATTCATATGCTGGGACTTCAGGTTTCCTGAAATTGTGAGACCTGAAAGCACTCTTTCTCCTTCCAGAGAAAGGGATGGGAGCAAGAGAATTCCAGCTTGGGACCTCCCAGCCCTGCATCCTGCCTCCAACATTTGGGCAACAGCTAGAGCAGAGCAAAGGGTGTGAGATCAGGGCATGCACACACAATATTCCTATGCAGCTCAAACATTTTTTGAACTGAAGGTAATATCTTCATACTGCATAAACTTCAGGAGATTTTCTTTCCAGAGATTTGTCCTGTGGATTTTATTAATCCCTGTTGACATTGAACAACCACAGCCATGTGTGGGAGTAGCCTAAAGCCAAGGGAAGGGAGGAAGCATCTCCCTTTCACTTATTTTGTCTCCTGCTAATTTGACTTGCTCTCCTTGTCCCTCTCAGCTGTGTATACCTCAGTCATGGGCACCTCAGTAGTTTCTTCCAGGCTGAAGAATCCCAGTCCACACAGTTACCCTTCACGCAGCAGCCAGTCTGGACATTGGCTTGTCCTTGCTGTCCTTCTACAAGTTCTGTGTTTCGATTTTTTGGGGGTCTGCTGTTTTCTGTTTGAGATGGATTATTTCTAAGTGACATTAGCTCACACAGAGCCCACTGCTACCTATTGAAAGTGAGTATGGTGGTTTCCCCCATGGATCATGTCATATTTGTTTTATGTAATTTCATCTGCTATTTCACTGCCTGGTGAAGGTGAGGCCTTCAGTCAGCCCTCTGGGACCACTCTTCTCCATATTTCCTAGGACCACATCCAAACATCTTAGTAGGTCCATCTCCTTTGCATTTGCCAAGATCAAGCATCCTCTCTGGTATCACAAATCCTGCAATTTACATGCCTGATAATGTGATCACCTGCCACTGCTGTGTGTCTGTGCATACCCCAATGCCAGTCTCTCTCCAAAGTCATGTTCCAAATCACAGTATTTCCTGTGGAATCAGGAGTGTCCTGCACCAGCTGACCTATCACCTGCCCTGCTGCTTGCTGCCACATCTTCTGCCTCTCCTGCCCAGGGAGGATCAGCTCTAATCATGTTGTATTTCCTGGAATGGAGGAATTTACCATCATTTCCCTGCTTCTGCCATAATCTCTGCTGTGCAGCCATGGACAGGCAGCTAATCCACAGTGAGTCTGCTCCATCCATCATTCCAGCATTGGAGGGATACGGCGCCACCAGTGACCAGTGACGTGTCTGTAGCGCATGATGCAAGAACTTGACAGAGAAAAGTAGAACAAGAAAATAATTCCATTTTATTACCCACTATATTTTCATTTGGTATTAAATCACTACTAATAATTGTTTGTGACATGTGACAATTTGACAATTGTGACACCTTTTATATCTCTCTTTTGTGCTGTCTATTTTTATGGAGATTGAATAAATACCATCACAGATTTTCTCTTTGACATTCTGGGATAAAAAACAGGCTGCCAAGCCGTAAGACCCTGATCTGAGGATGTGACTGCCATGCCCACACTGAGTGGTGCAGCCAGCTAGGGTGGGAGTCTTGTGCTTGCAAGGAAGCTGATGTTGTTGTTGTAGCTGATCCTAAGAGATCATAGAACCATGGAATAACCTGAGCTGGAAGGGACCTACAAAGACCATCGAGTCCAACTTCTGGCCCTGCAAAAGACAGACCAACAATCCAACCTTCTGCCTGAGAGCATTGTCCAAAATCTTCTGGAGCTCTGGCAGCCTTGGGGCCATGACCATTCCTTGGAGAGTGTGTTCAGTTCCCGACCACGCTCCGGGGAAGAACCTTTTCCTGATATCTAACGTGAACCTGACACAACTTCAGTGCTGCACCATCGGGTTCTGTCAGCGGTCACCAGAGCAATCTTTGAGGGGTGAGAAATCCCCCGTGGTGGGGAAGCTATTATAAGGAAAAGTTCACTTCTTCCTCAAAAGCTGGACTCGAGCTGGCAGCGACGGCAAGCGGAGGAGGAGGAGGAGGAGGAGGAGGAGGAGGAGGCCGGGCAGGCGGCCGGGCAGTGGCCGCTGCCTCACGATTGACAGCGGCATGTGCGGAGCGTCTATAAACAGCGGCGGTGAGTGACAGGGCGGGCAGCGACGGCCGCGGGGCAGGGCAGCCGCACTCCGGCCATGAGCTCGACCCGCAGGGCCCTCGCGGGCCTCTACGGGCGGGGAACGAGCCACATCGACGGGGCAGAGGAGGCCGAGAGCGCGGCCTGGGCCTCGCGGCCGGACCGACGGAGTTACCTGCTGGGCATCCGGCCCCAGAACAGGTGAGCGCCGGCCCAGGGGAAGGCGCTGCTGTGGGTGCTGTCCCCGAGCTGGCCGCTGCCGTGGGTGCGGTGACAGCGGGCGCGGGGCTTGCGGGGACACAGGCGGGGGACGGAGGCGCGGGGCCGGCGGGCCGGGCCGGCCGCGGGAAGGGCGGGGAGGGCGGGCTGGCCCTCAGCCAAGGCCTGAGGCTGCTCCGGCTTCAGAGGGAACGCGAGGCCGGCCGGCTGGACGTGGTGTAGCCAATGGGCCTGGCCATCCTCGGGGAGCTGCCCCAGGGATGAAAACCAAGCCATGGCTCCGGCTCTCCAGAGGAGCTCGTGTGCCATAGTCCCTCGCCTCCCCAAAGAGAGCTGGGGGTGTCGCACCGGGCAGGGCCGGTGGGCATCGCACATGGTGTATGGCTGGGCGGGTGTGTGAAGTGGTGGAATCATAGAACAGAATCATGGAATATCCAATCCACAAGGATCATCGAGACTGGCGCCTGGCCCTGCACAGAACAACCCAGCAATCCCAGCTGCACCTGAGCTGGTTGTCCAAACATTCCTGGAGTTCTGGCAGCCTTGGAGCCATTTCTGCTGCCCTGTGGAGCCTGTTCTGGTGGCACACTACCTTCTGAATGAAGAACCCTTTCTTAAAATCGAGTAGTCTAATCTATTTTAACCCTCCTTGTACAGCTTCATGCTGGTCCCTCAGCTCCTGTCGCTGGTCACCAGAGACTGATCCGTGCTGCCTCTCCTTTTCCCCTCTTGAGGAAGCTGCAGACCCCAGTGAAGTCTCAGTCCAGGCTATCCTTATGAGATCCTGACAAACACAAATGTCTCCAGTTAAATTCAGGGAACAGCACTGACCTTCCTGCCTTCATTGTAGTGAAGTGGCTCACCAAACAGAGCGAGGGGCCCTCTGGGCTCTGTGCTCGGGTGCCTTATCTTATTGCCAAAAAGGCATTTCTACACTGTAGATAGGGGCTGAGCAGCAATGAGATCAACATTCCTGGGTCAGGAATGGCCTCCGGCACACGGTCTGGAGTAGGAATAAGGCTTTGTTCGCAGGCAGAAGGTATGATAAATATGCTGTCAGCTGTGCCTGATTGAGGTTAGCAAACACAGAATTACAGTGTGATGTGCCAGCAGTGCCCAAGGTGTCGGTGATTGTGTGAAGCATTCAAAAAAGCCTTGAAATTGCTTTGAATTCACTGGGAATGCTGTTCAGTCTATGAGCTCTCCAAATGAGTGTGCCTCTTCCTTGCTGATGGTTTATAAATAATCCATTTCCAGTGTGTCAAGCATTGATGCCTCAAGGAGTCAGACATTGATAAAAATAAACACAGGACCAAAAGAGATGAAAAAGTGCTGCTTGGAAGTCAGGAATTAAAACTGGGGTAATGCCAAAGTGAAATTGCCTAAATTCAGTTTCTTTGTGGTGGTATTGTGTCATGCTGGGATATGAGCTAATTGCAGACTGGTCGCACACTGTGATATCTTCAGCACCACCAAATGCCCACACAGGGTCCACAGCCTGTGGCCTCAGATCATACCGTGAACTGGAAATCTCTTAACTGAGCCCAGTGACTCTGTTCTGTGGATTACAAGCAGATAGAGCTTTAATAAAGAAGATGTTGAGGTGTTTGGGTTGCCTACAGCTTAACTTTTCCTTGACTACGCTCAAATCACAGCTTTAATCAGTTTAACCATAAAGGAGGGTTCCTCTATCTTGCAAATAATTCCTTCAGTGTTCCCAGCTGGATTCCCAAAGTTTCCTCTGTTGAGGACAGCATGGAACAATGTAGCACCCATGCAGACAGTGCATTTGGTGTCTTCTGGCTGTACCCCCACTTGAGGCTGTGGCTCAGCCTTGCTGAACCTGGCCCTTGGCTGCAGAGCTCTGAGCCCTGAATCTCTTGAACTTGTTGACCTAATGCTGCCGTGGCTGCACCCCAATTTTCATCTATGAGTGCCCAGTTCTGGCAGAGGGACTCTGTGCTGCCCCACTTAAATCAACAGCACATTCAATATCCACAAAATCTCCAGTCATTTTTCCAACCACTTATGTACATGATTGTCAAAGCCTGTGGCAAGGCAATTTCATTTTGTCTCTTAACTCCACTGTCTGCCCCTTCTGTTGTAAGAAGCAGTGACTAAATAATTGCTGAATGGCAAAATTGACCTTTCTCTGAGTTCATGGCAATTTCTAGGTTCACTAATGAGTTAGGGTGGAGACGTGTAAAAGTCTGGTTCCCTGCAGGGCCTTACAAGTGCTGAAGACTTGAGCCACGATTTTTGGAAACTGTTCTCTAAGATGCAGGGCAAGGGCTTGAATTAAGTGGGGCTTTTTGTGTTGTAATTAAATAATGTATCATAACAACTTTGGAAAGGAAGTGAGTGGAATGGTGTAGCAAGGAGACTTTTGGAAAGCAATTATGACTTTATTAAATCCAGGAACATCTGGAGAGAGTTTGCCTGGGAGAACTTGAAAAGCTTGATGAGCAACATGCAGAACAGCAGATAACACTGAGCAGCTCTCTTTAACACAGAATGGATTTGGATTTGCTGGGTTTGAAGCTAACAAAGGCAATGGGACAGGTGATGGAGACACAGCATTGCTGTGGGAGGCTACTGTAGTGGTTAGAAAAGAAAAATGGATATTCTGATCCAAAGAAAATGTGGATTTTTTCAGGTTTCTCTGTTTCTGTCTTTATATGTATATATGGAGTATGTTTAACCAAAATATTTGCTTGTTCTGTTCACTGCTTCTTAAAGCAGTAGAAAGCATAGTAACATGGTAGAGGTACACAAAGACTTGGACATACCTTTAAGAAAAGAAACTGAGGTAGGAAATCCTTGCTTCTGGGGTGACTTATGAACACATTCTGCTCTGCGGTTCCCAGCACAGGAATGGAGATGTTGGAAGAGGAGACACCAAGATTGTCAGAGGGATGGAGCACCTCTGCTATGAGAAAAGTCTGGAATTGTTCATCCTGGAGAAGCTTTTGGGTAACCTAATTATGGCCTTCCATTACCTGAAGGCAGCCTAAAAGAAGGATGGAGAGAGACTCTTTACAAGGGCCTGGAGTGACAGGACAAGGGGGAATGGCTTCCAACTGCCAGAGGGTAGGGCTAGTCGGGCTGTTAGGATGAAATTTTTCCCTCTGAGGGTGGTGAGACCCTGGCACAGGATGCCCAGAGAAGCTGTGACTGCCCCATCCCTGGAAGTGTCCCAGACCAGCTTGAATGGGGTTTGGAGCAACCTGGGATGGTGTAAGGTATCCTTGCCCATGTAGGTGATGGAAAGAGATGAGCTTTTGAGGTCCCATCCAACCCAAACCATTCTGTGTCAAGGGAAGTTTGGATGGTCTTACTTGGTCTCCCTAAACCTGTTGGAGGAAAGGGATTTCATGTAAATTGAAGGATATGAATTTGGTGACCAGAACATTATTTTTCTGGGTTTTAACTTGGAGAATTTTTCAGAGGTGGTGCTAAGGGGGCCAAAAGAATAGAGGTGTTGAGAATGGCCACAGATAGAACATCATCCTTTTATTAAAAAGAGTATTCAGGGTATTTACTCTTTGGAGCTAGCACCTTTTGGAACTAGTCTTTTGTAAGGATTTTCCCTGTGAGCAAACAGCTCGGTGTCTTTCCTTCATTGGTGTTTTAACATAGCTGATATTGGACGATGTGAGGAGCAGTTTATGGCCACAGTGGTGACTTGCCCTCTGCTCTGGCTGCTGACAGGACTTTTTTGTTTGTTTGTTTGTTTTTTGGGTTGTTTTTTTTTAAACAAACCTGTTATGTCTCAAAGCACTTAACTGTAATTATTTCATGAAGTGAGAGGAGGAGCTGTCAGTCCTGTCCAGGGTCTACCTTTGCTGCATTCATGGGCCACAACTCTCAAGACATCTTTTTAGGTGTCCTTTTTGTAAGAATTACTGACTCTGGAGAGTGTATTGTGCAGAGAGATACAATTTTATATAAAACCTTCATCTGATTGCTAGGCAAATCTCTCTGCTGGAAGTGCTCTGCACCTCTTACCTCATGCAGGTGTCTGCTCCACAGTCTCATTAGAGCAATGCTTCCTTGCTGGAATATCCTTCTACTGTCATAGCTACATCACATACAGATATTTATAGAGTGTAGTGACATTGCCTCTGATCTTTTCTTGGATAACTCTGCTCAGGGTGGCAGCTGAGCTCAGGGCCTTGCCACCTGGCTCTTCTGGCTGGAAACCACTGCCAATCTCGTCCCTCTTGCTTTGCACATAATATCAAATGAAGGAGCAAGATCTGTTGCTATAATAAAGTGTGCCGGAAACTTAGGAGCACTTGGTTCCTGAAAAGCAGGTTTACTTCAGTCGAGGTCCTTCTTTAGCAGCTGGGCAGCTGTAATGTCCAATGGGACTTTGCTTTTGGCGAGGAGTGGTGTAACCCCCTGCTCAGATGCCAGCTGAAGCACCTGAGAGCACTCAGTCAGTTTGATTTGTGGGATAGAAGTGTCCCAAACTCTGGAAGGAGGGACAGCCAGTACCCACTGGAAAGGCAAAGCTAAAGGCATCAATGATTCATCTCCACACCCTGTGACCCATAGGACAGAGGCATCTATTTCCCATTTCTGTAGTGACTTGCACAGGGGTGTCTGGTTTGTGTGGGGCTCCTCGGTAATTGTGCACTCTGAATAACAGTCCTCAAGAATTCCAGAGGGAGATTTTTTGGCTCCCTTTCCGTAGCTTCCTGTCCATATGTCTGTATCCCCTAGAAAGCCAAGTGAAACTGAATGTGTAGGCTGATGAGCTGATGCCCTTCAAGGCCACTTAAGAAACAGAGTATATCAGATGTGAAAACTGTGCTTTTCTTAGGAAACCTCATAAGAGGAGATGCTTCCCAGGCCAGGGATACCATTGTGTGGAGGGGAGTGTGGTCATCTCCAAACAAGGCACCTCTCATGCCCCAGCAGAGGCAGTTGCCAGGAGATGGAATTAAAACCTGCTCTACCCTTGCTCTCTTTTGATGAGGGGAGGAAAATCATGAGTGAATGAGGTTCTTATCTCACACTGACTCAGTCTCACACTTCACAGCATCACCTGGTCCGAGAAGAGGATGGTGGAAAGACTGTTACAGGAAATTCTACTTTCATTTTTTACTTTGTGTCATGAGCTGCCAGGAGGATGTCAAATTTCCTGGGCATCTCATTGTCCAATATTTACTTGGCCTTTATTTTTTTTCCATTTCTCATTCCTTGGTATGTTTCCAAGTTTAATTTGGACCATAGAGGTAGCAATAATTCAGAGTTAAAATACACAAATCTGAGCCATCTACAGAGGCTAATACAGGAACGTGTAACTTACTTTGTTTTCCACCTTCTCTGTTAATGAAATCTAGCCTGAATTGTTACACTCAAGTCTGTGTTCATCTCAACAAAAAGTAAATTACTTGCAGAAAAAATTGCCACATTTCTGCGTCTCTGATATCGATTGGATCTGTGACCTTGACAAGCAAAGACTCAATACATCTGTTTTCCAGTGTGTGAAATAACAGTGTGTCTCGTACAGCAACACAGCACTCAGAGCTGCTTTATCATGGGCCTGCTGATAGTTCCTGCCGTGGTATATGAACAGCAGCACACTGGTTCTGTGTGTGCAGGGAGTGCTTGATAAGGAACGGGACACATGGCAGGAAAGCAGCTGTGAGCACAACCATGCATACATGAAAGCCTCAGTATTTGCCTTTAAATGTTGAAAAGGGTTCACCGCTGACAGCTGAGGCGGGATTCCAAGTGGCTTGTATTTGTCTCAAGTAGTATTAACCTTGAAGGCAGGCAAGTTCATAGGAAACCTTGTACTTGTAAGTCTGCATGTGCAAAACATGCCCAGTAATGTCACAGATCATAGAGCCAGGAGGGGGAACATCTGTAGGAAAGTGCCAGTCCCTCTGTCCAGCTCCTGGGATAGACAGGCTGCCCAGCTCTCCATGGGCTTCCCCAGGAGCTTTGGTGCAATGCTGATTCCCTCAAAACATGACTTGGATGTGTCAGCTTTGCTGTCATGGACACATTTTGCTGTTTTTTTCCTTCACTGGATGGGTTGTGTGGGTCACTTTTCATGCTGTGGAAGAGCACTGAAAAATACTGATCACTGCTGCAGCTCAAACAGCTTGAGTTCAGATGCTAGTCCATATGAGGATGGAGCCACTGTCAAGCCTATCTCAGGGTGTCCTGAGCTCTTCTTCACTTCCATGTGAGAAATGAACTGGAAGGAGAAAGATTTCTTTATCTCAGTGATAAGAAATACTGAAAGAGAGTAATTTCATGGATGATTGCATGAGAGGGTTAAAAAAGGTGCCAGACTAAAAATCTATGTTTTTCAAGCAGTTAACTTTTTAGTGCCAGTGGATGCCAACACAGACCATCAGCTTGAGTGGCTAAAAAAAATCAGTGGTGTTGACAGTTCTGCCTCCTGCCCTTGCAACACTGAAATTTGGTAAGTGTGTGAAAAATGAGGAAGGCTCTCTTCACTTACAAAGAAAATCATGAGTAGTTGAAGTACTAAAGCCTTTAAGAGGACGATAAATGGCCAAAGGAGTTTGGAAGCATATGATAAAATGAAGTTTAACAAAGAATTGAGACTGGTAGAAGGGATGTGTTGGACAGGTCTAATGCTATGGTCCAGTGCTTCAGAACAGTTCTGTATTTTCAGAACTAGCTGATAAAAAGCTGAGCTTCTCTTCATCAATAGGAGGTGCCTGAGGAAGCTTCATCCCATTGGTGCTGGACATGACTGGAGCAGACCTTTCTGAAGTCCACTTCTCCAATAGGAGAGGTTATACTTGAGGCCTTGATTGACTACTTTTGATGTGTTCCTCAGGATAACATAAGCATTTGCCTTTATCCAGTAAATGTAATGGCCCTGAGCTTGCTCAGGGGAGACACGTCCACTGCTGATGCTGCATCTCATTACCAGAGCCTTGTGCTGTGTGTTGCCACTAAGCCCCTGGGGAGCACAGACAGCCCAGTCCCAGAGAGGATCAGAGCAGGCACAGTGAGGCATCTGGTGTCCTGCTCAGGAGCCCCATGTTTCCAGCAGGGTAGATTGAGTTCTGATGTAGCTGTGCTGTCACAACTCTACATGGATATTCTGGAATGTAATTGAAGTGAAGCGCCAGCTGCCTGCAGGGCTGTGCTGGCTGCAGGATCCACAATTTGATCATTGCTCTCTAGGGTTTAAATCTCTAGTCTGAAAAGCAAATTTAGCATATTGAGGTTAAACTTCAATTAATACATGATGGCCTTTTTCTTCTGATAATATCAAGAGACCCTCAAGAGATCCTCAGTTCAGTGTTCAGCACTGTCTCAGGATGTGCAATGAATAAAGCCCATGTTGTCTTAATACTGGCGATTAAAAAAAAAAAAAAAAAAAGCACTGTCAGTGCTTACTGTTTGATCACATCCATGAGCACAATGGGTTCATGGCACAAGCAGTCTTTGTTCTGACTCTTGCAATTTTCTTTATGTCCAAGCCAAGATACATCCCTGTTTGTCTTATGCAAGAAATCATGATTAAAACTACACTAGCATTCTAGCTAGCAAGGATTTTGGGAACTTCCCTTTAAGAAGGTCTTTATTATTTCTGGAGGGTAAAAAGATGCTTTTCCTTTGCAGTGGTAAGCAAAATGTTTTGAGACAAGTTAAACCCACGAGTTACATTTCCAGACAGATGGAGGTGCCTGGGGGCAGCCTAGAGCACAGGGATACAGCTGCCCCTGGGATCATTTGGGGTGGATGTGCTTGGGAGGAGTATGGGAGGAGGAACCTGGATCCCCAGGGGGTCAGGACAGGGTGAGAGCAGCACCAGGTGCGATTTGAGCTCTAGACGCTCTGAGGGTGTCTGTGAGTGTTGAGGACAAGGTGAGGTGCTGGTCAGTAAGGCAGATAACACAGAGCTGTGCCTGGCACTGCCAGAAAGGACGTGGAGCTCACATGGATGTTGCAAGAGGTGGAAGGACACAGCTCCTCTGTCTGGCTTCTCCCATGGACCAGCACAGCAGATGAAAGATGGATCAGGTGAGTGAGTGATCCTCAGCCTGTTACTGTGAGCATTTGATTTTCCCAGCTGGATCACTCCCAACCTGCACATCCTTTGGCTGCATGACTAGCAATTGGCACTGGGAATGGAGGAGAATTCTGTGGCTGGGGGTGGAGAGGGTGAAGCTGTTGCCAAAAGGCCTAGTGCCACCCATGTTTGTTGGGTTAAAGCTGCTCCTGAGCAGCAGTCCAAAACTTCTGCTGTCTTTGCTCTCCCTGAAGAAGAGTCAGTGAGCCCTTCAGGTTTTTCTTCTCAAAGAAAATATGCAATTATTTGTGTAAAGTGTCAGGACTTCAAGCTGAGCTACTTTTTTCCTTAGTGTTCACATGGAGGTTCTGCCTCCACAGGTGGAAGGTACAGTTGGCAGGAGCAGTTTTCAGAGTCTCTCTGTGGTCATTTTTAGGGCAAGACTTGGAGTCCTGCTGGCTTCCACATGACTGGGACTCACCCATTTGGGTAGGAGACCTGAAGAGGTGCACTTTCAGGTGGCCCTCCATGTGGTTCTTTCTGCTGTCTTCTGTAGCACCATCCTAGAGCACTGGAGTTTGGTGGTTCACTGGTCTTCAGAACAGAGGCTGAGAAGGTTTGATCTCTCTGCATGTAGGGATGTGGCAGTCTGGCTTGGTACATCCCAGAGGGGATGCCCACGCTGGGGTCATTTCCAAGGCTGTATGGTGAGGTTGTTGCATAGGCGTAACGCGTACCTCAGTGCAATTAAATCACTGAGCTTGCATGCTGCTGAGTAGCTTGTCCCTGTTAATTTTAGACTTTTGATTGCCATGTGAGTGAGCTCAAGGCTTGAGGAACTGTTCCTGACTGCTGCAGGTCAGGCACAGAGGTTGTTTCCTACAGCCTGCAAGGGGCTGCTGCCACAGTCCGGCAATGTGGCCCTTTGACTAGGACATGAGTCCCTGAAGACACTCCTTTGGGAGAGCTGGTGGCCACTGGTAAGTAGCTCATCAAGATGTCTTGTGCAGGACTTGGTGTTTGATTTTGTTCCCTGAGTTGGTTAATGCTACTACATGCTCCCACAGAGAAAACGAAACATGTAGATTCTTCTAAAGTCTACTTCTGCTATGTTATTTTAATGTTTTGCCAGACTTTAGTGATTTGATTGGCAAGCTGGAAAGCAATGTGATCAGAGAGTTTTCAGCTTCTCCCAGGAGCTGTCCTTGGAAGCACAGAGGGCACGCAGCTCAGGCCACCTGCTTGCCAGCAGAGAATTGGGTTGGTCTCGTCCATACTCCTGCCTGCGTTTAACCGGACGTCTCCTGTGGTGGAGTTGCCTGCTTTAAGCACAATGCTGCGGATGGTGCATGGAAGGCTCAAGGTGCTGCTTCTTGGAAACCTACTTGTATAAATGTCCTGACACTGATTCCCTGTGGTTAACGACCATTTCATTTTTACAGCCTTTGATTTCAATTGACAATGTGGCTTGCTTGTCCTGGCAGGCAGCCTAAGGCAGCTGTACCTTCTTTTAATAGGAACTCTGACCTCTGCAAAATGACTCATCATTAATATGTCTCTGTAACAATTTGTTTATTTCAGCTCCTTTCCGTGCTTCTCTCTCTAATGTTTTTTATGCCGTTTTTTGCTTAGCTTATCAAGCAGCAGATTCTCTCCCTCCAATTTAGGAAGGTAAAACTACATTGCATTAAACTGCTCTGACCAAACACTTTTTTGAATCTGTCTGCACGTGATTAATGTGTAGTGCTTTGGTACTAATTAATTAATCAGTTGAGAGCCCTGAAGTGATCTAACAGCCTCATTCTGCATGATTTGATCCCTCATACTTGCTTGAACTGCAGGAAGAAAAGTGAATGCTTATCATAATTCCTGTATTAAGGAGCAAGAAATATTCCTTTCTTAGCCGAAGGATGGGTGTTCAGCTACTTCTTTATATTAAAGTGAGACTTCCATACAGAGACATTAAAAATTAGATGTGACTGCCCTGAGATATCCTGAGAAAAAAATTTCTTCCCCCTGCAATTGTTGTGAGGATCCTTATCCACTTGGACTCTGCCCCAAAATGCACCTGTACAGTTGTACTTTGCCTTTGGCAAAAGAACACATTTGGAAACCGGTCGGCATTTCTGGTTTACTGGAATGGCAGGTAGAAGAATGGTACTGTGGAGGGAAAGGCCTCTCCAGAACACTTCTATAAATCTGGGATTTCTAACCGAAAAGTCAGAAAATCATGACAAGAGGAACATACTCCTCAAATCTCCTTTTCCAGCAGGCTTTTGTATGGAAATCCCTCTTTAATTGAAAAGGCTACTGAATTGCCAGGGGTCTCTTCTAGGCTCCAGGGCTTTTTCTGCCCCAAAGATGCAGCTCCAGGAGGGCCCAAATAAAAAGTGGCTGGTGTTTTGTGTCCAGTTCCTCGAATACTCTGAATTACTGGTTTAGAAAGCAATTTGAATTGGACAAGCCTCCTTGCAGCTGGAGTGAGTCAGCTGAGAGCCCCACAGTGCCAGAGCCCTCAAATCCTGCTGTGACCAACACAATGGTTTCTTTGAAAGACTCAATAGACCTTCCAGGCTTCCTGCCAATTGTCATTGGGCAAGTTTCTGATTCATCTGCCAAGCCTGTGGAGCCCCCAGCTTCCGACTGCAGCTGCTTTCCAAAGCCATTCAGTAGCCTTTGCTGTATGTGTTTCACCTTGTTGTGGGATTTGCACTGAGTGGACCAGACTTATTCCTGGTGCTGCCTGCTGGTGCTGGTGGCACGGTACTGGGACTAAACTGGGTCCCAAGATCCATTATGTGTGTGTGCATCACTTGATGATAAGATGCTGATCCGGTTGCTCTCCTGCTGGGGTATGAAATGTTGGTTGTTGCTTGGGAAATTCCTTTATATGGATCTGAAAGGCATTTACTGGTATGGGGTGGGGGATCTGTATTGAAGGGATTATCAAAACCCTACCAGTAACTGCCTTGTACTGGATTGTCTGCCTTGCTCTGTGGAAATGGGCATTTTTTCCCTGGGATTGGAATTTGGAAAGGTTGCTCTGGTTTGAAATGGCTTTTAACTCCCACAGCCCTTTCCTGGCCCCACAGCTGAGTGAAGAGTTGCTTGCCAGGGCCAGTGTCCTATTAACCATTGATTTCCACAGAAAAGAGTCTGAGCTGTGGAATCTGTTATTTTCATCCCATCCCACACCTGTTTAGAAAGAGACCATGCTTATAAACCTCATTCAGTAGATGAATCGGGTTTGCAACATCCTGTCTTGACCCTCATCTAACACAAGGTACCTGGGAGCTGGGTGAGGTTCCTGCTGCATCCCAGTGGGTTGTTACTCAGGGATTCATCTCCCTGCATCTCTTACTAACCCATTCTAGCAGGAAGGCAGAGGGAAAGTAATGACACTGCAGCCTCCAGGTAAGTTTTCAGAGTGGATGAAACAGGCAGTTGCTGTGGCTGTAGCTCTCCTGATACCTTCAGCCATATGTGCTTAGTCCCTCTCAGTGCACCTGCCCTTGCTGGGTCATGTAAATGTGGGGTTTTTTGGTTTGCCCTGAACCAGCTTGCTTCCTTATCAGGTAGAACACTAGTGGCAGCAGCACCAGCATCCTGCCTGCGAGGTGGGGCTGCTTGTGAGGCTGGGGTCCTCCTAATGGAGCCCTCACCACACACTCTGAATCCTTCTGCTAATGGTGGAGCTGTGTCAGGAGTGGTTTGGGCATTTGTTCCACCCCTTGCATTTTTCTGGAAGCTGATCAGTTGTTTAAGGAATGTCTTTCACTGCTGAAAATGATATAAATAGAGCTGTCAGCTACCGGTTCTCATGAAGTATTAGCTGTTTCTCCCAATGTCTTTTCACTTGAGACCTTGGGGTCCCCTCTCCTATAATAAATGTGTAGAGTTTTATTTGCAGAGGGAAAAATGAAATCAGAAGCTCTTCCCTTCCAAGAGCCTCAGCATTATCTGTATTAAAACCTAATTTGGAATTAAATAATTTCCCTTTATTTAAGAAAGCTCAGATTTTCTGGGACCTCTCTCAGTGATCTCGCAGCAGGGTTGGCAGTGCTGTATGAATATGATGATTTATTGCACTCGTTGAACAGTGCTGAAGTACCTGGAGAATCCATGGTCTGCTTTTGAGCATTACAGATTGCACTGTTAGGATTGTTCTGGCTATTTCAGAGTCCCAGCACAAACGTCAAGGTTAGAGCCTGAACTGTAGCAGGAAGTGTGGGTGCCTACCTGCAACAGTAAGGGGTTAAACAGGGAATTCCTTCCCAGACAATTTCCTGGCTTCAGAAAGCTGCTAGCCAGACTCAAGTCTTCTTCAGTATGCTGTCCCACAACTGGCAGCTTACCTTCATTCTAAGAGGGCTGCTGTGTTCAGGAGACATGTTCAATTCACACTTGGCCTGAAATGACACAAATTCTTCACAATTAAAAGAAAATCCCAGTGAACAGAATAACTTTAGAAACATTAATGGTTCAGAACTGGGAATTGACTTTGTTAGGCGGTGCTCTAAGCTTGCTGGCTGGCCAGAGAGATGTTTTGTTATAATCAAGAGCTAAAATGGGTCCTCATTCGTCCAGTGGGTCAACATTCATTGCCCCAATAGCCATAAGGGCTAAGACAAATGGAATGGCTCCCAAATGTCACTGTAAATTGACAGTCATCTTAGGAGAGAGAAATCAGTCAAATGCCCTGACACTGAACCGGACTTGTGAGCAAGTGTAGGGATGATGGGAGGGAAGAGGGCACGGGTAACAAGGACAAGGACACAGGCTGCTGAGGTAAGACACAAAGTGGACCCTTTGATTTTTCTGGTGCTTTTATCTCTAAGAAATGCTTCTTGAATCTTCCAGGAGCACCTTCTGCGCAATCATTTCTCAGCTGACGGAGGAAACACAGCCACTATTTGAAACCACTATCAAATCCCGTGCTGTGTCCGAGGACTCTGATGCTAAATTCACGTGCATAGTGACAGGTAACAGTGTCTTCAGTGAATAACCTAGTCCTGCCTCACCTGCTGGACTTGTGCCAGTTAAACTCTGCAGCAAGTGATAACAAGCCCACTGTTGTCAGAGTGCCAAGCAGAGGTTCAGCAATTGCATGTTAATTTCAGCTTCAATTTAGGGGAGGTGGGAAACACCTGAGAGTGTAAAGAGGCAAAGGCATAAGCTAACATCTCAAACAAGGCAAATAAGACCAGAAAATGGGATATGCTGGTTACTGCTTGGACCAGCTACATTTTGTTGTCCTAATCTCTGCTTCTCTAATCCTGTACTCCATAACTCAGGAATGTGCAGTTTTGAAGACTAAGGCTGTTGTGCTGGAACCAACACTGCTGGCTGTAGATGGTTAGAGCACAACTGCATTTGTATCAGTGATAAACTTCTGTGTCTGTTGACATCTGAAATAAAAGCTGGTCATTGTCCAGTGAGGTAAAATTTCCCATTGGGCAGGAAGGGGTTAAGTCAAGAAGAGGAAGAGGAGGAGGAGGAGGGAGAGGCAGAGCCAAAAAAGAGGGCTGGTGCTAAGGCATTATGGCATGACAGCCTGTTGGTGTAGAGGCAAGTTGCTCATTTGCTGATGAGATTTTTGTTCTTTAAATATGGAGACTCTAAAGTCTCTTCTCTTGGTGTACGTGTTAACAACTCCATGGTCCTTCCTGACCTCACTAGTTTTAATTACTCCAAGAGATTGCTCTTGAATGAGAGAGCCATGAAACAAGTTGGTATGTTTTGTGGGGAGGAGACTCTCTCCAGTGAGCCTCTTAGTCACAACATCCAAAGCTTTCCTAAGTAAATCTGGTTTGTTGTTAGAAACAGGCTGGAAATAAGGAAGCACAGTCTCAGTTCTTCTGAGAACTGCCAGCTATGAATTCTTGGCTTTTCTGTTATGTATTCCCTTGTTCCGAAGGCTGACCTTCATGAACTTGCAGGGATACAACTGATGTATTGATTTTATTGGGTCTTAACTTCAGCAGATCCCTTCTTGCTGCTTCTAGAGCCAAAGGGGGCTGTTAGGAGGGGCCTCCAAACCACTTTATTTGGGGAGTCATTAGAAGGGCTCTTCCCAGTTTCAGTTTTCTGAACGCAAAAGCTTGACATATTGTGCAGTACCATGGAACGTGCCATTCTGTAAGTGTCAGAGGAGAGAAAATGTTTAAGTATGTTGGAAAATCCAGAGTAAAAGTCATGGCTTCTCTCACTGGCTTAAATCTTCTACCAGCTGTACCTTTGAGGTTGGTGGTTCCTACTAACAAATTCCATCTCTTCCTGGTGTGTTGCACCAGGCAGAAAACTTGACCTGGTACTGGCCTCATTTCCTACTCAAGTGAAGGGAATTGTCAAAGGGTCTCTTTCAGCATGTCATGATAGTTTTATGCTTGGTAAGCTAGGTTGGTCAATGTCTCTATGCACTTGGAAATTTTCATGGAAATGTTTTTAAAATCATCCTTGGACCACGTTTGCCAGACAGGCTTCTCCTGTATGTGGTCCTATGGACTGCTTTAGGACCTTGGGATCTGTTTGGGAGAGAGGGGCGGGAGGTGGAAAGCATACTCTGACTGCAGAGTCTAGCTGGTAGTTCAGGTATCTTGCCCTGCCAGGCCGTTCAAGAGGGAGGCCTTGCTGGGAGCAAGGAAATGGCAGTGACTTCCCTGGCCAGTGACCAGAATGGAACCAGTTCAGTTCCAGCACTGTGGCTGGAGTCCAGGGACACTGATGGAGGCAAAGGGCAGACAGTCACCTGCTCCTGTTTTGACGGTCAAGCCACAAATACAGATACGTGACCTACAGTAGCATCTTACTGGCTTGTTGGAGTTTTTTTGCTGCTTCTTGACCAATAATGAGAATTACAGGCTAGTCCCATGTCTATGAATACTTGGACTAGGACTTGCTGGACCTGCCCTAGGGACACAGAAAGATGTGAGTGTTTGAAGAACCAGTCTCCGGAATGTGGTGAGTAGTGCAGGCAGGGAAAAAGCAGGTCAGGCAGAGGCAGATTCCTGTGTGTGGAGCCACAAACCTTCCTTTCCTCCTGATACCTAGTTCAGCCTGCTACTGGTGTCCCTGCTATGTTTGATTTGATTTTTTTGGGTCAAATCCTGCAGCAGTTATGAGATGTTTTCTTTTTTCAGATAAAATTAGTTTCATCCTTTGTTCTCTAAGATATGTGAAAAAGGAAACAAGAACATTTCCATTTACTGTGTACCTTCACCTCATATCTCTGCACCAAGTGCTTTCCTTGGTGGGTCTGTCTGGACTTCAGGACCTCAAGGGTCATCACAGCTCATTTGCAGCGAGTGGATATTGGGCTTCTCTCTGGCCCTTCAGCAAGGTGCTGCCACAAGGATTTTTCAGCTTTTTAGTTGCTTCTGTGTAGCATTGTCTGGGAGGGAGACATGTCAGCTGATGGAATTGGGGGAGCTGGATGAAGAGCCTTAGGTCTCTTTCTGCTTGTTAGGGAATGAGTCCTGCCAGGATAGGTGATGGCTGGATCCAGCCAAGACCATTGTATGTCAGCACCCGCTGCCTCTGCAGTGTCGTTTCAGCCCTCCTTAGCCAGGTTCAACCCCTCTGATCTGGCTTCACAAATCATCATCTCAGGAGCTTGATCCCATTACTGCCTCCATGGTTTTATTAGAGTACAGAAGGAAAGGGCTCTGCCCATGGCTTGGGGAAGAGAGTTGGGGTATGGTGAGTAGACAAGTCATGTGCTTAGTGGATGCGGTTTTTAATCAGGTTACAGGAGTTCCGCTTGCTGCATTTGTGGTGACCCTCTGAGGGAAGTGTTTGAAGGATGAGACTGAAATGCTTGGATGAAGAATGTTTGGAGACATGCTGGGGCTGTGAGAGGGCTTGGGGATGGGATAGTGACTACAGGAGCAGAGAGCAGGCTGCTAGGAAATGAGGTTTGGCTTTGGGGCGGAGGACAAGGGAAGGATGGTGAATGAGCACTGCTCACAGTGGCATGGGGAGCTACTGCTCTTAGTTCTGTCCCTCCTATCAGCATTGCTAGAAGGTTCCCTGTCCTTGCACGCTGGAGGGGTTTAAATCTATGAAGCCAGGAAGGGTAACATCTTACCATGAATTGTATTCCCAAGACTGTTGAAAGCCCTACTCCATGTAGCTTGTGTAGAGCAGAAACTGTGGGTATTTTTTAGTGGTTCTAAACTCTTAGCACCTTTCCAAGTTTCAGAAGACTAACTTCCCCTCCTTCCCTGCTCCCAAAAAATAAAAAAAATAAGAAAGCTACTTGAAACAGAGTTTCTCTGGGTGATTTTGGATAGATATATTCAGAACCATTTTGGGTAGATATTTTAAGAACTATTTTTGTTACAGTCACCAAGCTTTGAAGACTTCTCAGATTTTGACAGTTTTCAGAAAAAGAATGTTTGATCTAAACCTGGAAATCTCCATGAAAAAAAACCTCCTTGCTCTGAAAAGTCTCCAGGATCCTGTGGTGGCTGGCCATCATGCTGCAGCAACGCTGCTGGAAGACACACATCCTGAAGATGTGGAACGGATGCCTGCCCTCTTCCCAGCAGCTCCCAGCCCCACTCTGTCTGCAGCTGTGGGGCTCTGGCTGGGGGCTGCTGGGGCCCAGCTGCTGGCAAATCCCTCTCAACACAGCTGCACGGGGGCTGTGGCAGAGGCAGGTCTTGGAAGGATGAGTACAGATCTATGAGTGGCTGCTCAGGGTGTCTTGTGTTAAGGGGGTCATCTGGTGCCTGCAGCATGGCAATGCCCACAGATAGAACCCTCAGTTCCACCTCATCCCACTGGACAAGCTACAGATGGTGTGCCTGCAGGGGATGTGCCATGCTGGGAATGATGCCTGACTCCTTTTTCCCTCCCACCCTGGAGTGGGGCAATTTATTTACTCAGCAGCCTGAAGATGGATATCAGCAGTAGCTCCCCTCCCCATGCCAGAGAGACTCATGTTTGCACAGGCATCTTTCCATCCCCTGCTTGGCTCTAATTACAGCCCCTTGGAAGGGATGGATGGTATTTGGACAGGTGTCTGGGGTTGCTGTACCTGTGTGGGAGGTAGGAAGCCTTTCAGCATCCACCTGCCTGCAGACTTGCAGCCAGCACTTGCCTGCAGCTCTCCTTGGCTGCAGGCTAGAGCATGCAGTGTGAGCTGGTCCTGGCACTGGGCTAGCAAAGCCACTACTCCTCACAGGGAGCAGGCAGCCTCAAGGACACGGGTGCTGCAGGTCAGAGGGAATTTAAGCTTAGCAGGAGGAAAAGCCCTTCCTTGAGACACTGCATAGCTATGGAAATTGCAGCTCTTTCTGGCAGATGTCAGCTGGGAATGGAAATCAGCTGTGGAGGCCATGGGGTTGGGACTAGACGGGATGGGGACAGGGCATCACAGGGCTTCTCGGAAACTATCCACTGGAAGTTCCCAGAATGAAGGGCTGTGATTGCTGTTTCTTAGCATGTCAAGAAAATATACCTGCCAGCTCCCTGCAAGATGGACCATGGGGGCCTTCTGAAGGTCTTGCTTGCAGAACAGCCATTGGGAAGGGTTGGATTGCTCAGGGCACAGTGTGAGCTTGCGAAGGGAAATAGTTTTGTTCATCATCTCTAGAGCAGAAAGAATTCACCGCAGGCTTGTTCAGCCCAGGCTCCTGCAGCCAGTAGTTAATATTTTATGAAAAATAAATGCAGAAGCATCAATCCCTGATGATTCCATCACTGGAATGCTCTCATGGCTTTTGCCAGTTCCCAGTTCAGGGCTCATTTTCTTCAGTCACAAGTACCTGAAGGCTTTGCATGTCTCTAGAAACTGGTTTGGGGGGTCAGAGCAGCAGCAAGGAATGGGTCATGACAAGAGTGGGGCAGAAGGGGAGGCCAAAGAGCCTTGCAGGAAAGGTTTTGGGAGGAAGTCATGGCTTGGCTTCCCATGGAAGAGGGAAGAACAAGGCATGACAGAACATAGAAAGCCAAAGCTGCTGATGGCAACAGTGGGAGGTGATTGAGGCAGCAAAGCATGTGGGAGATGTACAGAGAGGGAGGATGCTGGGGCAGTGCAGAGTAAGAGACCTTAGAAAGGGTGGAAAAATAGAGGAAAATCCAGTCTGTGAGGTGTCTGGGCTGTTGAGGTGGATGCTTCTCATAGAGGAGAACAGGAAAGAAAAGTTGCTGAGACTTACCTTCCCAGACCTGTCCAGTCCCAGTGGACTAAATCCCTCAAGAAGCCACCACAAGCAAGGGGTGGGGACAGGGGAGCCAAAGCAGTACAGGAGAAGATTTGGCATATGCTGCTTTTCTGGGCAAAGGCATGTTAGATTGGCCAAAATATGGGTGAATTCCTGCTGATGAGTCCCTGCTTCTGGACTCTCAGTCCTGCTCTAGAATCTTCATGAGAGCAGGAGTAAGCCGGGCTCAGGCATTGATATGGGCTGACAACATCTTTGGCTGGTGCAAGGAGGACATTTAAAGTCCTGATCAGCCTTGAAACCTGTGGCTTGGGAGGTGGAAAGTATCCAGAGAGCACCTTGTCCCTGCTTTCTCATTACTCCAAAGCCATTGGGTTGGGACACTTTGGATATTCCTGGAAAGCCCTCATCGGCCCCATGCCTGGGATGTTCGTGGGAGCTGACCCTTGCCACATTCTGTAATGCTGTGGGTGATCCTTGGGGTCTGGTGAAGTTGAGGAGCATGCTGGACTCCTTCCTTTGGCCCCACAGAAAGCCTGCTGGGACATTTGCAGCAGATAAGCTCCTGAGCAATCGCCTCTAGCCCAGACACGATGTGATCATTGAAAGTTTCATCCCGTGCCCTGAGGGTTGGCTTGGCTAGGTGGTGAGCCCTGAGTGAAGTGCAGGAAGCCCTGCTGGCTGCTGGCTTCAGCAGTCTTTGCATGAAAACTGCACTTAATCTGAGCTAGAGCTGCTGTCTGTGAGCAGCGAAGGCTGTGGCTAGCACTGCTCCATGTGGGACTCACATGCTGATCCGACATCTCCACTAGTGCTGGGGAACATGGCTGCATTGCCAGCCAGCCAGTCACACACATCATGATGTCATTCTACTGAAAAGGCAGGTGACATCTGTTGTCAAGTGACATTTGTAGGACACTGAGCTGACTGTGATGCAATCAAGGTTGTTTCTGTTCAGTGGAAAGTTTCAGATCAGCTTACAGGCTGTGACACTGTGCAAAATGCTGAGAGCTCCATGGAGGGGTACACGCCTGTTCTCCAGCCATAGCCTTGGCCTCATCAAAACATCCCTCTTCACATAAAAGTGATGGCATGCTCACCTTCTCCCAGCCAATGTTACAGGAGACGAGCGTGTGATTCACTCCCCTCTGTTCAGGAATGAAGTGCTGGGATTTTTTTTTTCAAAAATAGCCCTATTCCTAGGAGTGATAAAAGTCTGAGATAAGCCCATTAAGTTTCCACTCTTTCTGTTGTGCAATTTAGGAATGTGGTGAGCCCAGAATAGCATATGTCTTGGTGTGCCAGATTGTTTTGCTGCTGATACCATGCTGTCTGTGCTCCTGTGTGGAATGTTTCACACTCTGATGTACCTTCCATGTCCTCCCCAGGGTATCCACAGCCAGAGGTGACGTGGTACAAGGATGATGAGGAGATGGATCGCTATTGTGGCTTACCCAAATATGAGATATTCCGTCATGGAAACCACCACACCCTGCAGCTCTACAAGTGAGTAAAGGAGCTGGAGAGTGGCTGTGTTTGGTGATGGGAGCTCTGAGTGTGTTCTCTGTGGCTGGATAAGCTGTCAACAGTGATGTCCCCCCCACCACTTGGCTGGCCCCTTCTGCTCCCCACCGTGAGTTCACAGCTGGCTTTTCCCCTCCAGCTGTGGCTCCCCAGTCACACCAGTATGAGATCCATTACTGTATCCAGGGATATCCAGCTGCCTGCCTGGATATATGCTGGAAGCAAGAGGAAGGGCAGAAGTCGTCCCTCTCTCTGGAGCCTTCCAGTGCTGAGCATTAGGGCTGACAAAGGTAAGCAAGGGGAAAGCACTATCTGCCTCCAAGATGATGGTCCAGGAAATCAGATTTCTGGAGAGCCAGGCACACTTCATCCCCAGCAGGCATAGACCTGTCACACCTTGAGTCCTGCATTTGGGATGTTGGACAGGTGTGGCACTGACTGAAAATGCAGAATATCAGTGTTGCTGATAGTCCTGCCATCCTTGTGCTTCTGGCCTGAGCTTTTCTGCTCCCCCAGCTGTGCTTCCAGTGTCCATCAGAGGGTGGCTCACCTCTTCCAGGAACAGGGATCTCTGTGGGTCAGGTGTCCTCAAGGGGTGGCAGTAGGGATACAGGCAGGTGCTTTGCTGGTGCCTGTGACATGGAGTGGGAAGACTTTGGTAACACAGCAGGGTAGAGGAAGTACAGGAGTGTCTTATGGGCTATGTAGAGCTGAGAGGAAAAGATTCTGCAGAGACCAAGAACAATTGGGAAGCCTGGTGCTACCTGTTCCTCCTCTGTCACAGCCCTCATACCAGAGTTCCAGCCCAGGGTGAAGCTAGAACAAATTTATCATCAAACTCGCTTGTCTGTTAGTGCAGAGCGCAGGCAGAGCCAGGGAGGGAGGCCTGCCCAAGGCCTCCAGATGTTCTGTGGGCACCTCATGGGCCACATCTTCTGGACTGTGTGGAGCAAGAAGTAGGAGAGCATGAGTCCAGGAGGCATCCTGAGGAGGATGGGTAGGTCTCACACACAGCTTTTGATTTCCAGGTGCCGAGAAGAGGATGCAGGCATTTACCAGGCCTCAGCTAGAAATAACAAAGGCATCGTGTCCTGCTCCGGTGTGCTGGAAGTGGGAACCATGACAGAGTTCAAAATCCATCAGAAGTGGTTTGACAAAATCAAGAGAAAAGCTGAAGAAAAGATGCAAGAAATAGAACAGGACAAGAAACGAGGAAAAGAAAATGTGGAAGTGGAGAAATTGCAAGGAATGAGCCCTGAACGGCTCCAGAGGAAGCGAAGGCTGGCTAGAGATCAGAATCTCCGGACAGGAGACTCTTCATGGGAGAAGGAAGACGCAGCAAAAGTGCACGTCGCAGATTCACAGTCCAGGTTACCCAAGGATATTGCTGAGACAAAGGAGCAGCCACTCAGTGCGGTGCCAGGCTTCCCAAACCAACTGGTGGCACCTCTGAAAGCAGAGGTGACCACCAATGGAGATGCCACTTTGGAAAGTGGGGAGGAGAATGGGAACAGCTTTCTCACGTATATCTATGAGACAGTGGAGGACTTGGCGACTAAGCCAGGGGTGAAAGACTCTGCAGCTAAAAAGAAAAAGAAGGTAGAGGCTCCTTCAGCAGCATCACAGGAAGTTTCTAAGCAAGAAGAAAGTGGGAAAGACAGGTCCAATCCATCTTCAAATCCCAGGTTTGCTCCTCCTGTCCCCTTACGCAGAAATGCACGTTTGAGGGCAACAAGTGATCAAGAAGCAGAAACCAGTCCAAAACTCAAAGAGCCTGGGAAAGCTGTGAAACAGGACATTAAACCTAACGATGGCGTGCACTTCTCTTTAAAGGACATGTATTTTGATAAGCAAGTGAAGCCAGCGGCAGGGAAGGAGGAGGTGGGAGCCAAGGATGAGGCCAGGAGTGAGGCTGCCCTGCAGCCTGTGGCAGTCAGCAGACAGACAGAGGATGCTCCATTGGCCTCTGAGGTGTTGGAGGCAGGACCTGTGCTGTCCGAGGGCCAGAGAGGCCAGCAGCAAGAACAGAAGTTGGAGGGAAACAAAGAGGTAACTAGGAGAGACAACAGCCAACACAGGGGTGGCAACAAGAAAATATCTGTGCTGCGCATTTGTGTTGTGGCACTGGGCCTGGGAGGCTGCGTGTACACCATGGGATCTGCTGCCCAGGCTCCGCAGGTCTCCACTGGTGAAAGCACACACAGAAGGGCTTTTTGGATTTTGTGAGCCCAGTCAGCAGAGCTTCCACCCTATCTCCAAGCAAATGTCAGCTGAGGTGGTGAGAGATGTAAGTCGGGGCCATTTGAGCAGCTGGTCTCGGTGGCCTGGGGCTCTCCAGTTTAATTGGCAGGCTGACCTCATGCAAAATGTTTTCAATTGGCAGGGAGCACTGAATGGGTGGGTATTTATAGCTGGGAGAGGGTGCCTTGTGATGGCATCTGTTTAGTTTAACAAGGGTGTTTTAGTTAATGAGCCCCCCATGCAGATGAGGTACCATGTGAGCTGCACCCTCAGGGCCTCGAGTTTTGTTTAGTTCAACATGTATACAGTAGGTCTGGGCTATTTTTTTTGGTCCATCCCTGTTGGAAAATCTTTGTTGGGAGATTCACTGTGGTGGTGACGAAGTGCCAGGGCATAGCACCTGCTTCTGACCCTCTTTTAGTCAACTGCTATTTTTGTCACCTAACCTGAAGTATTTTCTATGAAAATATTAGACTGGATGCTACCAGACTTATTTTTTCCCCATTTTTCTTCAATGACCCCTTCTGTAATAAAAGGTTCTCTGAGTCCAGTTTGCAGGTGCTATCAGGATTTGGAGTTTGGGCTGTGGTAAGTACATGCTTTCAGAACAGACAAGGCTCCAGGCACAGCACCTCTCGCTTGGTAGGTAATGCACATATTTCAGAACGTGGAAAAACCCACAATACATAAGGGACTGATGGGTGCTCCAGTCGAAAAAAAAATCCTTTCTTCCTCTCTTAAATTTCTTTAGTCATTGGTGGGTACAGTTTTGCTGGTAAGAGCTTGCTGTGTTATGCAGAGTATACCTGGTTTCTGGCCTTGCTCCTTCTGGCCCAGTGCTGTGAACTTGTCTTCAGCCTGACCCACCAGTACCACATACTGCTGCAGAAATTATTGCTGTTCAGGCCAGCCCATGGCAATGCCATTTGTTTCTCCCTTCTCTGCTTATTTTAACCCCTCTCGCTCTCAAAGAGGATGGAAAAATGCTGTTCTTCAGCAGCCGGACTTGGGCTGTTATCCCTGAGACTTTGACATGTATCAAAGTTTTTTTTTCTCATTAAAAGCCCCACTCACTGAGGGAAACCCATGACTTGTCAGCTGGTATGCCTTTGAGGAGACAAAAGGGAATGCTTCTGATTTGAATTTGAATCCTTCAGCTTGTCGGTGCTGCTGAGAAAAATCCTTAAGCTTTTGTGAGAGCAAATAAGCTGATTTAAAGGTATTTAAGGCTGATTCCAGGCATGTTTCAGAATATTTTCAGCCCCCAGGACAGGGGTTACTTGTCTTTTTCTTTCTTATTCTTTCTCTTAAACAAGAAAGGTCATAGCATGAGTGTTTTCCTAGCTTTGGGACAGAGCTGGGCCTTATGCTCATGATTTCTCTTCTGAACTGCATTTATCTGTAACATAATGCCAGACTGTAGCCAGGCTCTGAACATCCTCCACTACAAGAGCAGAGAAGAAACTAGATTTGCATGGTAATCACTCTGGCCTAAATTTTAAACTGATAATTTGATTATATTTCTTGTATTTTATAGGTAGGAATGGCCTCTAATGGTTCTTCCACCGCCCCAGCCCTTCAATACTCCTGTTGCCCTAACAATTAGAGAAGGACTGTGGACAAGGGCATGGAGTAACAGGACAAGAAGGAATGGCTTTCCATTGTTAGAGGGCAGGGTCAGATGGGATATTGGGAAGAAATTCTTGGCTGAGAGGGTGGTGAGGCCCTGGTACAGGTTGCCCAGAGAAGCCGTGGCTGCCCCATTCCAGGAAGTGTTGCAGGCCAGGTTGGACAGGTCTTGGAGCAACCTGAAATAGTGGAAGGTGTTCTTGCCCATGGCAGGGATTGGAATGAGACAGGCTTTAAGGTCCCATCCAACAGAAACCATTCTATGATTCCTGTATTTGCTTGGGAAGGGGCTTGCTGAGAGAATTGTGCTATCTTTCCTCTTTTCCTCAAGCTACCAAATGAAGCAAAAGCAGCACAAAATAGAGGTCTGAGTGCCACAACCTTCCCTTCCCATGGCGTTCATTTTGGGGGGCTTAACACTCAAGTCAGGGACCTCAGGAGAAAATCCTTGGTAGCAGATCCTCCAGGGTGGAAAGGGGACCCGTTGAGTGCATGCCCTGTCCCTGTGCCATTGTGCTGGTGATGCTCACAGAGCATCAGCCAGGCAGAGTGTGTAGCATGGCATTGGTGCGTCCCCTACAAAAGTGCTCCTTGGCTGGAGGATTTTGGCATCTCTCCTTGGGATGAAGCTTGGCCATCACAGCAGGCAGCTTGCTGACACGTTCGCTGGGTGCAGCTGCAGTCAGAAACATTTGAGCTTCCTGAACGTCAGAGAAACAGAATGGTTGAATAGTGCTGATAACGTCAGGGTGTACAGTTTCGCTGTAAATCATTTGGGCAGCCTCATCCTGATAGTCTGTGACATGCCAGCTGCCCCATCTCACAGTGGAGATAAGGGAGCACTCAGTCTTTAAAAACATCAAGGGAATTATGCAAGGTGTCAGCAGTGGCTGGTGAAAATGGGGAAGTTTCACTCTTTGGGAAGGCGCTGAGTCAGAGGAGGTTGGATTAAGAGCCCTTGAAGGATTTAGAAAGGTGGATCTCTTGCCTCTGTGCAGAGCAAGGGTGTTGAAAGGCAGAAGGGCTGGAGCTGATTAAAAGAAGAAACATTTTGTACAGCCTGACAGGTGGGACCTACTACTGTGGGATGATGGTGAAACCAGAAGACCTGAATGACAGAGTAACACTGGGATCAGGGTAATTCCCATGATTCAAGAAGTTGGGCGGTGCCATATGATACAGATGGACCACAAGTATGACTGCTCAGACCCAGGCAGTAATGTGATGCTAATTTCCCTTCTTTTTTTTTTTTTTTTTTTTTTAATTAGGGTGCAGCAAGAGTTGGACAGTCTCTTGGTGACCTAAAGCATCCAGTGTGTAGTCCAACCAAAGAGACCAGTCAGCAAGACAGTAAGCTAGAGGAGGTCAGGAAAGAGGTGCCTGTTTGCCAGGAAACCAGGGGGGCTGTGAAAAGGATAAACCCTCGGTTTAGGCCTCAGGAGCCACCAAAGCCACCAGCACCTTCTCCAGACCATGTACAGTCTGGAAAGGAGCACCCAACCCCCAGGAAACAGGCAGAAAGACATTCCCGTGCTCTTGAGGACAGAGAGACTCAGCAAGGACTGCTAAATCAAGAGAATAAAAGCCAAGGTGAGGAAGAGTCATTGCTAAAAAAATTGACTCCTCCAGAAGCTGGAGAAGACACTCCTCTTGAACAAATTCCATGTCAGACAGTCAAGGATGGGAAGAGGAAAGAGGCAGGGGCAGAGCTGTCTGGGAGCCATCCTGGTGTGAGGACAGGAGGGAGCGATGCAGCAGAGCCATGTCCTGGGGCTGTGCACAGGCAGGCAGGAGGGACACCTTTGGGCCATCAGAACACCAAAATGACAGCTCCTGCTGCAGTTCCTCTTTCCAAGGAAGAACTGCTTCCTGCTCCTGCAGTGAGGCCATCAGTGGCTCAGGAGGCGGTGCTGGCAGCTACTGGAAGCCCAGGGATAGAGGCTACTGCAGGAGAGGTCCCGTCTGGAGCCCAGCTGCTGCCTCCTGTGAGTGGAGAAACAGAAATCACAGTGACAGATGGATCAGCCCCACAAGAGGTGTTTTCAGCCGTCACGTTAGAGGAGGAGAATGCCAAGCCAGTGCCCATGGGACCTCAGGGGAAGGAGGGAGGACTCCTGACAGCCACAGCTCCATGCCAGGAACCAGTAGCATCTTCAGGGACTTGGGAAGGAGCCTCTGAGGTTCAGCCACAGGCACCGCTGGTCCTTCCCGGCTCAGAGAGATCTCAGGAGATGTCTTTGGAGGAAAAAATGCAGCACAAAAACCTGGTTTCCTCCTTAAAGAACTACCTGCTGCTACTTCTAAAAATGTCAGATAGCAGTAAGGATGCCACAAAAGGGGACACTGACTCTGGGGACAAGGAGCAGACAAATGCAGGGGAAGGCATGATCCCAGAAATAGGCATTGCTGGCCTTAGCCCTCGCACCTCAAGGAAAGTTTTGGAAAAAGTACAAAACAACCAGCTCTTCCAGACAGCAGAGAACTTGCCTCTGACCCCCAGGACATCCAGACGGATCACAGGAATGATTAATGAGGAGTTTGTTACCAGCAAGGAGATGCTGGCTTGCAGGCCTGTACCACCGAAGAGACGCACCTGGGGGGTTCCCGAGGCCGAGGGGCCACCCCCACTCTCAGTGCCTTCCATCGTGGTGGGCAGCATGCCCACAGCAGGAGTGGCTCCTCACCTTTCTGATTTGCCTCCAGTGAGCTCTGAAGAGAGCCCTGCTGACCCTCTGGCAGTGCTACCTTGTGCCACACCAGAAGAGCTTGCTCTGGGGGCCCGGCGCAAAATATACCTGCCAAAACCAAAACAGGTGGGGGTGGAAGAGGAGGCAACCCCAGAGAGCCTGGGGCACACAAGAAGCCCGACTGTTTCACCACGGCAGTCCAGAAAGAATGCATCCCTGTTGCATTCTCCTGCCCTGGCTCCATCCTCTCCCTCAGAGCAGTGCTCTCCAACCCTCATGAGGAAGATGGCCACGTTGGAGGTGCCTAAACTGTACAAGGAGCCTGCAGGTGACACCAGTGGTGATGAAGAGGTCCCTGGATATGCTAAGCCAGAAGCACAGCCAGCAGAGTCCCAGAAAACAAATAACCCATTTAAAGGTGAGGGAAGAGAGGATCCCCATGAAGCACATCCCCATGTTGCCTACAAAGGGAGCCAGTGATAGTCAGCTGGGGCCACATGGGTTTTGTGCATTTGTTTTCAATCAGCATTTCAGTCAGGGTTTTCAGCATCAGCCTTTGGCTGTGTTAAAGCTAAAGGTCTCCCCCAAGACTTCTATCCCAGTGCAGGGAGGGATGAGGAATGCAAGAGGCAGCAGCTCTTACACTGGCTGTGTCCACAGCCTGGGCTTTCCCAGCCCCAGGGATCACAGAATCCTCTTGGTTTTGGTCTCTGTGTTCTGGTCTTCATCAGGGCTGATGCTGGTTTGGGATCCTGAGTTACCTGGTCGAGTGGAAAGTGTTCCTCCTATGGCAAGAGGGTTGGAATGAGATGGTCTTTAAAGTCCCTTTGAACGCAAACTGTGATTTTATGATTTAGTGGGCTTCACAGGGTGCACATTCTTCTTCCACATCTGTGGACAATGCTAATTTGATTCCTCATGGCATCAAATTAAAAAAGGCATCCTGGAGTTGAAGGAACCAGGTGATACTCTAACAGAAATCAGCATTCTTGAAAAGGGTAACCATGATAAATCCCTACTTCAGCAGATGAATGTTTCCTCCAATATTCCATAGTGTTTTTCTGCCTTTCCTCCAGCCAAGCCTCACTGGGTTTTGCAGTGCTGCGCTGTTGAACAAATTTGTACCACTTGCATGCCATCTATTTATCCCAGTGGAGCTCTGAGACCTTCCCTGGGAAGGCAATGTGACACGTGCTGTACGTGTGATACCCAAAGCCCTGAGCAGCAGCTTGGGCATAGGCTGGCCTGTCCTGTGGCCAGCACTCTGTGTCTCACCACCTATCTCTGTGCACCCTGTCCTTTAGCTCCACAGGTGGTCCGTAAGATCAGGGCAGAACAATTTTCTGATGCATCAGGAAACCTGAAACTTTGGTGCCAGTTCTTCAATATATTGAGCGATTCTAAGCTGATGTGGTACAAGGATGAGATCCCCGTCGCTGAAGCCCAAAGGAGGTAACCTGCTGGCTCTGTGGCAATGCAGTCCTTGTTGTCACCTGTCACATCCTGCTCCTTGCCTTGACTGGGGTGAAGGTTTCCCTCTTGCTAAGGCAGCATGGGAAGCTCATGGCACAGTACATTGAGAACTTCATCATATCAGTGCCCACGGATGGCAGGATTGCCCAGATGAGGAATTGCTGCCAAATTTATCTTATTGATTCTCCATCTGGAGTGTCTGCTTTGGGTACCCAAACCTTGGGGAGGGTAGAGAAGGTGTTATGCCCATCACAGAAATCAAGAGCTGGATGTGAACTATGAAACTGGCACCCCAAAGGATCCATGTGAGGGTGGCAGCCTGCTAGCAGTGCTGGAAAAGTCTTCTGTGCAACAACCACTGGGAAAAAGCAGCTCTGGCTGTGCCCTGTCTACCCCTTGGCACTGCCCCTGTGCAGGGAGAGCATATTCAGACAGCTGGGTGGCTGGTTGTAATCCTTTGGGTCTACTGTGGAGAGCAACTTGTTCTCAAGCCCAGAGGATTTGTGTAGGAACATCATCCACATCAGTTAGGATTTGCCTGATGCCATTGGTGCCCCCTGAGCTCCCTTTATAATGAGTCAACAGTAAGTTAGGTGATTCTGGGGCAAAAATTGTCTCCTGGGGCAGATGGGCAGGAGTGGCCATTGCCTTCCAGCAGACCCAGAACAAAGCCTGCTCAGCCAGTGGGTCTCAGGATGAGGGTCCCACCTCTTCCCTCTATGAAGCCCTGACCCAGCCTCATGCAGGGGCAAGTACCTTTATCAGTCTGTAGCCCAATCCTGGCCAGGTTTTGCAGGGCTTGCCTGGAGGATAGGCATCTCTGTTAGGACAAACCACAGGGCAGATTCCTGGTGCCATGACATGGCTGGGCTGCCCTTGGGATGGCTTAGTTTGTAGCCGTCTTCCATTCCCCCAAAGGCAGTGCCTGTCACAGGGCTCCTATGTTGCCCCCACCACCACATGAGAATGTGGCCATGCTCTGTTTTTTTCCCAGTGCTGGTGATGAGGGCCAGGCAGCTTTGGCTGTTGTGCAGGCTTCCCAGAAGGATTGCGGAGTCTATCGGTGTGTGATCAGCAACGAGTATGGCACCAATTCCACAGATTTCCTGCTCAGCCCAGAAGGTGAGAAGCCCTCAGCAGCCTCTCACAGCTTTCTGGGTTTGCTATGGGGTGGTATGGCCAACTGCAGAGAGGGCTTGGTGCCAGGCTGCAGCATTGGCACATTCTGTAACAGCAGCTCTGTGAGGTGTGTGGACTCTGCGTGCCAGCTGATTCCCACCATCCTATCTGCCATCCCTAGTTGTGCAAGTGCACAGGGCAAGGTGGGATCCTGGCAGGATAGGATCCTGGCAGCACCTTGACACCTCTTTGGTTTCTGTCTCCTCTAGTGTTGTCAGGATTTGTCCTGCGGGAAGAGATCGAAGGTAAGGGCCACGTGATGAGCTGTGATCTGCCCCTTGCTGAGTGGGGCAGGCAGCTCTGGGGCAGAAACAGGATGTGCCCATGTTGTCCCTGCCTCACCAGCTCTTCCCCCCACCAGCTGGAGAGGAGATCGAGATGACACCCATGGTGTTTGCCAAGGGTTTGGCTGATGCAGGCTATTGGGGGGATAAGCTCTTCGGGCGTGTGGTGAGCGAGGACATGGAAGTGGGTGCTGGTTTCCTGCGCAAAGCCTGCCGTGCCAGAGCCATTTACGGCCTGGAGCCTGTCTTTGAGTCCGGCCACACCTGTGTCATCAAAGTGCACAATTTCATCGTCTTTGGGACCAAGAATGAGAACAGCCTTATCGAGAAGAACTATGATATCACCATACAGGTGGGCATTGTTGTGGGCCACCATCCACCTTTCTCCCTCCCACCTTCCCCACCTGTGTGTGAGTTGGTCCCCAGACAGCCCCCAGCTCCGTGCCCACTTTTGCTATTTCCTTCCATTTTTGGAATGCTCTGGAGTGGTCTAGCTAGGGGGCTGGATGTGTGCTTGCCATTCTTGGCTTCAGCACTTCGGTCTGAGCAACATGGAGCTGCTCAGGACTTTCCCACCACCCTTTGATCACCAGGACAGGGAAAAAATTGGCAGTGGTCCCAGGGAGGCATTGGTGCAAGATGGGACAGGTTCTTGACTCTTCCTTTTGCACTTCCAGGAATGTAAAGTCCAAAACTCCAGCCGTGAGTACTGCAAGATCTTTGCTGCTGAGGCACGAGCCGTCCCGGATTTTGGAGCAGTGCCTGAGTAAGTGATGTGCTGCAGCTCCACTGGCTTGATGCCCTGGCAGAGCATTGCAGGGGACCTGTGGGTGATGGGGCATCCCAAAGGCAGTGCACTCTACTCCCACAAATGGAAGGGATTTTGGGAGGAAGGCAAAAGCCAGGGTTGCAGACCGTGGTGTGAATCTCCACTTGCAGAGGAGGGAGAGCTCACCACATTGACTTTGTGAACTCCCATGCAGGATAATTCCTCTGTACCTGATTTATCGTCCGGCCAACAACATCCCTTATGCCACAATGGAGGAGGATCTCGGCAGGCCCTGCGAGCAGTACTGTGTCACTGAAAAGGATGGCACTTTGGTGGCACGAGGCACCTCAGAGATTGTGCTCAAATGCTGCACATTCCAGCATTGGGTTTACCAGTGGACAAATGGAAACATCCTTGTGACTGACATGGAAGGTAAAGAGATCTCCTGTGTGGTGCCCATGGCCTGTTGCCACCCTCCAGCCTGGGAAAGGAAGAAAAGCCCCAGGCTTGTCCTCTTGCCTCTTTCTTTCCCCCATGCCCTCTACCCAGGGCAATGACCTGCCCTTGGTGTTGGTGGATGTCCTTCTCTGGTTGTCCTCTTAAATTACAGGAGTGGGCTGGAAGTTGACCAATGTGCGGATCGCTACCAACCTGAAAGGGTGAGTGATTTCCAGCTCTGGAGCAGGGTGGCCCTGGCTGTCCCCAGCTCTGCCACTTACCTGACAAGGGCAATGGTGATAACTGTGGTCAGGCTCCATCCTTGCCTCCCTGCTCTGCTGGAACATCTCCTAGTGCAAAGCAGGAGCTGAGGATAACTCTGTTGGCAGGTACCAGGGGCTGAAGGAGAGCTGCTTCCCCTCGCTGCTGGAGCAGTTCCCGGCTGCTCATAAGTGCAATCATTACTGCAGCATCCTTGGCCTGAAGATGCTGGAGCCAGCCAAGCCCAAGGGCTCCAAGAGTCCCTGCCTGGGCAGGAAGTCTGCCCAGTCCAGCCCCCAGCTCCAGAAGAAGGTGCTGACAAGTCCTCAGGGCACCCGCAAGGCTTCTGTGAGCCCCAAGAGCACCCGGAGAGCTGCAGAAACAGGGGAGGCCCCAACAGCCTGCAAACCCAGGTCAGGAGAGAGCAACAGAGCTGGCTGCCCACAGTAGTCAGAGCTGCTGCAGCTGAGATTCTTGCTCTGGCCCCCAGGCTGGGCCCAGCACGTGACCAGTGCAGGATGGGGAGACCCTGGCAGTGGCCTTCTCCGTGGGGCTCCTGTCTGGCCTGCAGTGCTTGCATTGTGTGGTGTGTGCTAAATGTGAGTGGCTGGGCCAGGGCCGTGGGGGCTCTGAGCCACAGGCCACCTCCCCAGTACCTCTACAGGAGTTGCTGCTGGAGCCTGTGGGGCCCTGTGCCTCTCCACGCTCGGACTCGCTTTCCTCTCTCAACTTTCCATAGGCCTTCCTTAAGGCAGGGGCAGAGCTTCTCCCTTGGGCTTTGCAGGCACCATGTCCTTGCTTGGCTCCCCAGCAAACTAGGAGTCTTGGACACTCTCCTGGCTCCCAGCACCTCATGTCCCTCTGTGTCCCCATAAAGTGACCAGGCCAAGCCTTGCCAGCGCTGTCAAGGATGAGAACCCCACCAGTGCCCAGGCAGTCCCCTGTGCCCTGGCAAACCCTTTTTCCTGCAGAGGGTTCTAGCAGTCGCTTCAGGGCTCCTCTGCTATGGTGTGGGGCTCTGGGGTGTTGGCTGCTTCCAGGGCGGGGTGTTTGCACTGGTACCAGCAGCTGCATAGGGATGGGGTTTTGCACCCCTGCTTCCTGTTTCCTGGGGAAGTCTCCCACCCCGTTGCTGGGTGGCTGCTGAGGGCATGCTGCTCTGGATGGGGGCCAGTGCTAGGGTAAGCTACCTAGATGCTCTACCTCACATGGGATACCTGGGAGCAGGACAAAGGGGTGACTATCAGGCTCTGTCTAGGCACATGGGGGTGTCTGGCCCACAGGACTCCCTGCTCCTTGCCCCCATGCTGTACATAGACCCTGTATGCCCTACCCCACAGCACGATCTGGTGCTCAGCATCACCCCTGCTTGGCACGTGCTGAACTTCAGCAACAGTTGGCAGTACCCACTCCAAATCCTGCTTCCCCTGGCTTGAGGCAGTGATGGACAGGCACAGGAGCCATCTGCTCCATCACCCTGCAGAGCATCCCCTTCCTCAGGGTGTTGCAGGAGGGTGCTGGGTGCCAGTGACACCACCCTGCAGGGTGGTGTCCCAAGCAGTGGCTCAGTGCAGCCTGATGGAGAGGAGAGGCCAGGATGGGAGCCTGGCATGCTCTGGGCTCCTGATCCTTTGTCACTGGGTAACTGTACAATTTCGATGTACATAACATGGCTGCGTTGGCAACTGGGTGCTCTCGAGTGCAATAAAGAGAGAAGGACTGGCCTGTTCCCTGGCACTGTGATTCATCTGGGAGAGGTGCACCCAAGCACAGTGGGATGCTTTGGTGTCATGTTTGGGGGAAGGAAACATCTTCAAGCACTGGCTTTACCCCAAACATGTGCCATGGGAGAAAAGAGGGGGGCTGGGGCCAGAGTCTAAGGCTGGCAGCAGCCAGGGGCTCAGCTTGCAAGGGTTGCAGTGGGCATGGGGCTGGGCAGCCCCAGCAAAGGATTTCTTGCTGTGTGGGACAGCCATAGTCAGGGGTCTGAGGGCAAGTATACAAGGGTTGCCATCATTTATTTGGGAGCTGCTCCCTTGCGTCCCCTGGGCCAGCAGCTAAGGCTGCAGGTTGCAAGGTGCACGCAGCTGTTCGTCAGCACGGGAGTGGAGACCAAATGCTCAGGTTTCTCTTGGGGTTTTTTCTACCTCTGGGGATAGGCCTTGTCGTTCCCCCAGTTCTAGATTGTCCCTGCACAGGACGTGTGGTTGTAGTACACACAGCACTCTCCGAGCCAGATCACGCTCTCTGCCTGCTCATCCCAGGATCCCGTGAAGGAGAGAGTCCCATTCTGGAGCACTGAGCTGGAAGGGGAGACACAGGGTCAGGATGAGCTGCTGCCCCACCACCTGGGTCCTTGGGCAGGGCCAGATGGCTCCAGGGCCCTTCACACCCACCTGGCAAAGAGCTGCTTACAGCAGGTGTACATAGTGTAGCTGGTCGAGCTGAAGTTGGTGGTGCTGAAGAACATTGCGCAGTCACCCACCTGTGTTGGCACATGGAGGAGACCTGGGGGACAAGGTCTCCTATTGGGACTTTAAAGGGACCGTGGATTCAAATTCCATACCCCAAGAAAGCTGTGAGTCCTGTACCCTATGCCTGCTCACAAGTCCCACACCCTGACTCTACTTGCTTGCAAGTCCTGTAGCTGGGACTGTGCAGGTCCCATGAGCCATCCCACCTCACCCCGCCCAAGACTTCAAGGAGCTCCTTGCAGTACTCCAAAAGTTACCCTTGAAATGATCCAGCCCCAGAAGGGCCCCAGGAGTGCTGTTGGGCTTGGGCTGCCCTTGGCAGAGCCATGAGGGGAGAGCAGGGTTTGAAGGCTCTGGCAGAGCCACAGGCCAGCCACCTCCATCCCTGAATGCTGCATTTCACACTTCAGCCCTGTGCCTGCCCCTCCCTGGGTCTGTCTGGCCCTGCTGGCAGTGGACAGAGACCTACCTGCCAGGCAGGCATTGAGCATGGAAACGCAGATGCCAGTGAGCAGGGCCCGTAGCACCACGGAGGCAAAGTCACCCTTGCGCTGGGGCACCATGGAAGCTGTGGGGGAAAAACAGACACTGGGCTGAGCCAGGTCCTTGCTCTGGATCTGCACAGGTTGGGGGACAGATAGGGACATGTCCTCAGTCCTGAGCTGGCTCTGCCACATCGTGCCCTGCCCGCCCCAACTCCTGCTGTCTGGAGGATGTAGTGATCCCAGCCAGCGCCCAGTGTGCTGTCTGCCCATCCTGGCAGAGCACTGTGCCCACCCTGCACCTGTAGGTGATCCACCAGAGCCCTGAGCACTCCCAGCACTGGAGTCTCTCTGCTCTTTCCCCTGTGGCTGGGTGATACCTAGGCTTGAGGGGACACGCATGTGCTCTTGCCCATGGGTGCAGTGCAAAATCATCCTGGTCACCTCATGCAAATCCTGTTTCTTATATGGCAGACACCAAACATGGAGCTTTGAGGGCAGCAAATTCCTCCTGTCTCAGCTGAGCTCTTGCTCCCTGGCCCACAACCCCACTCCCTGAGCACCCAGGCACTCAGGACATAGGTCACACTTACTCAGGCCTCCCAGAGTGATGCCAATGGAGCTGAGGTTGGCGAATCCACAGAGGGCAAAGGTGGTGATGCTCTCAGCTCGCTCCTGGAGGGCACAGCAGCAGGGGATGGTCACCTCTGCCCAGGAACAGCCCCAGGGCACCCAGAGCTTAGCCCCACATTGGAGCTCCCAGACAGACACGACGGAGACAAGTTCCCCACCCCGACCCCTTCTCCATCAGCTGTTTTTGGGAGCAAGGATGAAAGCTCTCCCTGGAAGAGGCTGGGTTAGGGTTAGGACTAACCTAAGGCCCTATAGCACCCAGGAGCATCTGTCCCACCAAGGAGCAGGATAAATGGGAAAGGGCTTCATTGACTCCTTTATCCCACACCCAGACATTAGTAAACATCCAAGTCTTGCTGGACATAGGTGCCCTCCCACTCCCAGCACCATCATCCTGGTTCAATGATCTTAGAGGGCTTTTCCAAACTAAATGGTTCTATGATTCTCTGCCTGCCCACCACCCTAGCCTAGGCAGGTCCCATGCCCCATTCCAGCTGGCTCTGTCCCTGCCCTGTGCCCCTCACAGATATCCACTGCTTCCGGTTCCCATCCCACTCCTCCAGGCCCATCAGACGGTTCTTCTTGTATTTGGCCAGCTGCTGGTACGCCACAAACTCATTCAGGAAGATCTTGATCCCCAGGAGTTCAGCCACCAGCGGTGAGTCTGCCCAGTCTGCCCCCATGAGAAAGGCCACAGGCATGAGGACGTAGGAGCAGATCACCTGGGAAAAGCATCCCAGAAGGGAACAACTCAGAGCTGACCTGCACAGCCTCCGGATTGGATGTCCGCTGCCAGCGTTTGCCAAAAACCCAGCAAGGGTCTCAGCAGCCCACTGAGGCAGTGGGAAAAAGTGGGAATGGGTGGGGGATGCAGGATCTGGCAGCTAAAACCATGGGTCTGCTCTTGGGCATACCTGGAAAGTCAGACCCTCAATGTCTACCATCTCCCCGAACCAGCGGAGGGCAGCGTTGATGAACTCCAGCACGGCCAAGAAGGCTATGAGGTTGGCTGCGATGTTGGCAACGAGCCCCACAGAGGTGGCAGCCCCGTTGCTAGCAGCTTCCAAGATGTTCTGCTCTTCCCTGCATGGAAAAAGACCCCAATGTAGTCATCTAGCTGGGCATCCCCCATGCCAGGTCAGCACTCACTCTGTGAAGGTGTGGTCACCACAGGCTCTCCCAACCTCAGGCAGCCGCAGTGTCCGCTTGCACCCCAAAGTGTCCCCACGGCCTCCCTGCAACAGAAGGACACGTGCAGCCCCACTCCACTGCCCCTCTCCTCACACTCACCCACTGGAGAGGCGGATGCTTGCTTTGCCCTTGAACTTGGACTCCTCCACTTCAGGGTAGACGAGTTTGGCCATGGCGAGGGCACAGGGTGCAGCCATTACAGAAGCTGCGATCAGTGATGCTGCATCAATCTGCAATGTGCAGACAGAGGCATAGGCACCTCTGTGCAGGGCTGTGCCCCATGGCCTGCCACCCCCGGGCATCCCAGCACGTGCCTGGCATCAGCCAGTGACACGCAGAGCACTTTAGGCTCTCCACTTGCTCAAGGTGGGAAAATTGGCTGGTCTTCCCATCTAAGCAGCCGTGGACGTGGGGCAGCTTGCCTGAATGGAGGCGATTGCTGGAGCTGCAGCGATTGTAGCCTTGGTGATGTTAATCTCTCCTGCTGTTTGACTTAATAATGGTTCTTATTCCTTCCTTGTCCCTTTTTACCAGTATCAGAGCAATAGGTTGAGTAACACTGTTAACTTCTACCTGTTGATGAAGGGCCAAGCTCCCAGCCTCACCCCTCCCCTGGCAACTTCTCATTTCTCTGACCTTCCACCTTTGGTTCCCCATTTAAGGAGACTAATTAATGTTTAAATAGCAGGAGTTCAGGCAAAAGGTTAAGGGGAAGGTTTATTCAGAGCACTGATGAACTGGAGAGGACATCCCTGGGGGCTTGGTGCCAGAAGTGCCCAGGCAATGCTGGAGGAGCAAGGGATTGTTCCGTTGGGAGAAAAGAGGGAGGGGGGGTGGGTATTGCTGTTTCTATTTAAAAGGGGGTTGGAAGGGAGGCACTGCTCCGTGACAGCCAGTGAAAAGGTGAGAATTACAGGCAGTTTCAGTTGGATATAAGGAAAAATTGTTTCCTGTGTGTGAGGTACCTGTGGGGGAAACCAGAGAGGTTGGGGGGATCTCCATCCATGGGATGTTCACCACCAACCTGGACAAGGCCCTGGCCATGCCCTCAGTTGCCATAAGCTCAGTTGGCAGGAGGGTGGATCAGAGACCCCTCCACAGGGTCTTTCCAGGCTATATTATCCATGATTCTGTGTGATTTTCCCTGCTCGCTGTGCAGGGACACATGGTAAGGATCCCATAGCACTGTCTTCTACCTGGCACAGCTCTACAGGCCAGCAAAGGTGGGGCTGGATTGAGGTGTCTTTGGGACAAGGCGAGTCTGGACACCCTGCTCTCATCCTGCTTATGAAAGGGGACCATGAGGCACCTGCTGGGGGTCTTCTCTTATCCTCAAGTCCAGGGCGGTTCTTGCATTTCAGTACCCTGTAGCAGGGAGCATGTGGATCCAACTGCTCATGCACTCACCCCAAAGGATATGTAGGCACCCATCACGCTGCCTGCGATGGTGGAAAAGCCACCGGTCATCACAGCATGGATTTCTGACAGGGTCATGTCTGGGAGGTATGGGCGGATGAGCAGCGGGGCTTCAGTCTGTGGAAGAGAAAATGCTGCTGTCCTTGGGATGAGGCCATACAGGGCCACAGGTCTTATGGGGAGGGAGAGGCCCTTTCTCCAGGGCAGGCTCAGCTGCAAGCACTAAGGAGCTGGATCTGCTGCCCAGGACCTTACCTGTCCCACAAAAATGTTTCCTGCCACACTGAGAGTCTCAGTGGGAGTGGTGCCCATTGAGACTTGAAGCAGCCAGGAGATCTGGGGAAAGACAAGGCCACTGTGTTGACAGAGGCTCCTGGCACACTGCCACCATGCCCATGAAGCCAGGCACTGTTTGGCCCCTGCGTGCAGGTGATCCTGGGAAGCACCCCCAGACCAGGTGAAAACATCAGCTCTAGGGTTCAGTTTTTACAGCTTTGAGGATATGCTAGATAGATGCGGCTTGTGTCTATTCTTTTAAGCAGAACAAATCACCCCAAATTAGTACCAGAACAATTTTCCTGGGACATCTCTCAGCTGACTGTAGCAGACAGAGTTCCCAACAGGTTCTTCTCCTTTCAAATGCCATCCCAGATCTAGGAGCAAGGCCCTACCTTGAGAATAAGCCACTGCATGACACCGAGGTAGTAGAGGATGGACATCACACAGCTGAAGAAAACAATGATGGGCAGGGTCTGCAGGCAAGGCACAGGGTTAAAGGAGAGCTGAGCCACACATCCAGGCCAGCACAGTGTGCTACTTCACAGGCAGCCCACACTACTGGGCCGCCACAATACATGTCCAGGCTGGCAGGAGAGACAGGGACCAGTGCAAATCCTCCTTGGCACTGAGGAAGTCCCCAAGTGTATACACAGCTCAGGGAGATCCATCTCTGAGATGCCTGAGCTCTACCGCAGCAGATCTGGCTGCATTGAGCTCTGTGCTCTCCAGGGCCCAGCAAAGAGGCAGACCAGAAGAAAACCTCCCCATGCCCCATTCCTTGGCTGACCTGGAAGGCAAAGACTTCTTGAATGAGTGTGTTCCCAAAGACAAAGCTGGAGCCAGCTGTGGTGTAGCCCAGGAAGTACTGCAAGGGAAGAAGTTACATAGGTAGGACAGAGATCTCCATCAGGTCCTTCCCCAATATCTCATTCTGCCTAGTGAGGGGCTGTGCCCCCAGTCCCACAGCTCACTTCACTGCACACCAGAGGATGACCCTCTGAGACCTAAGATGGAAATACTGATAGGCTGTCCCAAAGCCACAGGGCTCTGCTACAACTGGGAAGGGAGAGCACACTAAGGGCTCTGGGCTGCTGCAGAAAACCAGGGAAGAGCTGGCTTCCCTCCTGTCCCGAACAAAAGTGTTTGTGAGCATGCAATCCCTGCCATTTCTCCTCCCCATGCCACCCTCTGCTTTTCCTGTTAATCTCAGGGTACAAGCACAGGATGGGATGAGTAGATGCAGTACCTGGATCTGGTCTCCCAGCCATTGGAAAGCTTGGGTGCCGGGAGTTGTTCGGAGGACAAAGAGTCCGAGTAAGAACTCCAAACCAAGGCCCCAGAAAACGGCTCTCCAGGACACCTGGGGACAAAAAGCAGAACAGGAGCTGAAATGTTTTCAGGGCCTGCAGGCTTCCCCCTCTGGTTTCCAGCTGCTGCAACAGCAGGACATGACAAACACCACACACTGCCATGGGGTGAAGATCATGGGGAGATCGATAAAGTGTCACAGAAACAAACAAATGTAGGTTGGTGACAGAGCCAGAAATGAGTTGGTGAGACTCTGGAACTGGCTGGAACATAACGTGCTAGGCTGACCCGGAATACAAGCACAAAGACCTTATGAAGATTGGTAGCACAGACCTGCTAGACTGAAACCATCTGTTCAGTTATCCTTTGGAGAAGCAGGATGGAGGGACTGCCCAAAGCATTGCAGCAGTTTGGGCTGGAAGCCACCAGAACTTCAATCACTTCTGACCAAGGCTCCCAAGGCACCTGAAGCCCAGGCGTGGGTCTGGTGCTGGGTTTCAGGGTCTGACCCGCTATGAGGGACATGGCAGAAAACGGGACAGAGGCAATGCAGGGGAGCCCTGGGTTGGGAAGTGGGAAGGAGAGCAATGTGAAGAAGAGCAGTGAGGTGGCTTTGGGGTCTATCCACCCAACCAGTTCAGTTCCCCAGACTGTGCCCAGCTCTCCCCAGCTCTGCTGGGCTTCTGCTTCCTCCAGAGAAGGGGATGCCAGTGGAAACAAAGTGTTTGTTCTCCAGTGCTGGGTGGCCACCTCCTGTGAGGGAACTGATTGTCAAGTCACACCTTAAAGACGTACCGCACCATGGTGCTTGGAGAAGGCAAACAGGAACAGCACCAAAAAGCAGAAGCCGCCTAATGAAATGAGCTGCTCTGGGTTTCTGCCAGTGTCCAAAGCCAGCCACACAATCAGGCCTGCCAGGAGGGCCACCCACAGGAGCCTGCAGAGAAAACCCCAGACTGTCAGCAAGATGGTGTCCCCATAGGGAGAGAAGAACATGAAGGCAGAAGCCGATTGTGATGGAATTGCCACTGTAAGGTCCAGGTATCTGAAGAAACCCAGTGCTCAGGCACAAGTGAGTGTTGTGAACAGCCATCATGCTACTGAGGCAGAGCAGCAAGAAGGCTGCAATGGCTTCAAAGCAATGGCTTTTAAGTGGTTCCCAGGCTGGGCCCTGCTCACCATTTGTGAAGTGCCAGCATGGCACTAGAGCACATGCCTGATGCCATCAGCTGTGGTTGTGCTGGCAGAGCCATGGGAGGGAACCCAGGTGCTGGGAGGGATCTGGCCCTGCCTTCTCCTGACTCACCATTTCAGCCATGGCCAGGACTTTTGGAAGCACTTCCCAACAGGGCGGAGGAGCAGCAGAACCTTTCCCCCACAGTGCTTCTTGAAGATGTCCCAGCAGATGAAGAAGGCAACCACAGCAGTCATGACCACCAAAGCAAGGGCTCGTTGGAAGCTGAGGTAACAGGCCGCAATGAAGTAGCACAGGTAGGCTGGAGAAGGCACATTGGGAGTCAGAAACATCAAGGCTGCAGGATCACGGGTTCATAACTCACCAGGGCCAACCACAAGGTTCATTTCCTCCCAATGTCCTTCCCTGGTCACCCTTGAGGATCCCATCTTTGCATGAGGAGTCCTTAAGAGCACCACCCCAGCAGGGAGCAGAAGGGGCACAGTAAACCCTTTGGGCTGGTAGAGAAAGGGCAGGGGGACAGTGAGGTGAAGATAGAATTGGGTAGCAGTAGTGGGGTGATGAGGGGGCAGCAAAGCTGCTGGGGGTGGATACAACCTCCACACACTTGACAGTGTTCAATAAGTTTAGTCTGGAGGCACAGCCAGCCAAAGGGGTGACAGAAAGTTCAGTGACAGGAAGTTCTCACCTACTCCAAGGAGCCCCAGGACAACTCTTCTCAAGATCTTGGCATGAGCCTTGCAGAAATGCTTTGCCTTTGATACCGGCTGCAGAGCCTTCCTGTGGAGAGTCACATGCAAGAAACATGAGAGACACAGAAGATGGACACAAAAGATCAGCCGAAGCCAAACCACCCCAACTGCAGCCAAGCCACCAGAGCCAAGCCATGACCATGACCTCCAGCAACAGGAGGTGGTGCAGATGGGCCATGGTGAGAAACCCCAGCACGCTCGCCATCAGCTGCTATGGGGACAGAGACCTGCTAGTGGCACCCTACAAGGCCACATGGAGCCAATCAGACACTGCTCCCTGTGTGTGCTCAATACCACCCTACTCTGCTCCCAAATCAGGTTTGTTTCTGGCAGAGCTCATATATCTGTGCAGATTATCCCACCTGCAGTAGGAGGAGAATCTCCCTTTTCCTTCTCTTCTCTCCTCTTGGTTCTCACTGCATGGAGCACCACCTTCATCATGTCTCTTCTCTCCCTGGAAAACATTTTTAACTGGAGTGGGAAGGGAAGGGGAAGGGGAAAGAGAAGGAGAAGGGGAAGGAGAAGGAGAAGGAGAAGGAGAAGGAGAAGGAGAAGGAGAAGGAGAAGGAGAAGGAGAAGGAGAAGGAGAAGGGGAAGGGAACTTACCTCAAAGCTGAAAACTGGGTTATCTGTGCCCTTCTCAAGGCTGTCCAGGGTTATCTGGTTTCCTTCCATCTCCAGAAGTTCCTTTGCTTTAGTGCATATGGGAAACGCCACTGGGATGGCCCAATGCTGGCTGGGGAGAGAAAGATGGAATCACCTCTAGGAAGCTCAAAGCTGCTTTTCAGTTTTGGGTTTCTGAGAGGATAACGCACTTCGCAGTGAGTATTCAGAGCAGGTCCTGCCCTAGCACATCAAGGCACCATCCTATGGGGTCCTCAGACCATGGTCCTGGTGTGCTGAATTCCTTCTCCTGTAATGCTGGAGAAGTCTTTACTCTGCCCTGCTTCCAAGGAATTATAGGAGAGGACTATATGCAGGAGGGAGTGCTGGTACTCCTCCTCCAAGTAGGTGACAGTGTCCACCAGTCTCTGTGAGCCCCTTTGCAAGAAGGTTTTTTCAAAAAGTATCCTTCCTCATCAAAAGGTCTTGGTACAACCAAGTAAGATGAGGAAGAAGGTTCTTTCATGCTGATAATTAACACAGTGAAGGAACAAGGGGTAGGAATGACAGGTAGTTTGCATAGGGACTGGTCCTAGAGGAGAATCATACTGGGAGAACTGGTCCAGCAAACCCAGAAGAACCAGTGTCATGCCAGGGCATAACCTGGAGCATCATCTCATTTGGACACCCTCCCAGTTCCTCTGCCTGGAGGAAGATGAGGGGAGAGCAGAGAGTCACAGGCAAGGCGGTGATCAACTGTAGAAGTACTTTTGTTCGAGGACAGAGGCGATAAGACGTCTTTGCTTTGAGGAGAATTGTAGAGGTCCATGCAGAGAAGATTTTACAGGGTCACTGCCAGTTTCTCACAGAGTCCACTGAAGGGAAAGACTCAGCCCCAAATGCAACAGGTGAAGGGGGGGAGTTTTGGAGAACATCCCCCTCATTCATGGCAGCTAGAGGTGATGTAGCCAGGGCTCCACAGGCCAGCAGAGCCACCATGGGGAACCACTGGGGCATGCTGGTCCCCATGTGTCCCTGGGTTCCTGGCTCCTCAGCAGCAGGGCAGGACCCAGGGCCGTGGTGGGAACCCACACCTGCCTCCAACATCACTGGTGCTCCTGGTGCTCAGGGCTGTCTCTCTAGGACCCTGGCAGAGATCAGGAGGAACCCCCTCTCCAAGTCCACCACCAGTTCATGGACACTCCCCAGTACCCATCTGGTCTCCGTGACCCCTCCAGGATCTCACGGAGTTTTAGGACTACCCCGAGTTCCTGGCTGTGCCCCCATCTCATGTTGTCTCCCAGGACCCCCTGGCTGATGCCACCTCCTTGTCCCCCACCCCACCAGCTCCAAAATCTCTCGATTTGGTGCAGTCTGCTTGGCTGCCGTCCCTTCAAGAGCGGGACCACAGGGACAGGCAGATGAGGGAGGGAGCAGTGAGGTGCCCCCAACACCCCCCGTGTACCTGTGTCCCCACACACTCCTGTTTCTTGTGTGCCCCGCAGCCTCTGGAGCAGTGTGGCCACGGGACCCTGTCCCTGTGTCCTTGCACCCCACACTCTCAGCCTCGGTGGCCTCATCCCCCGCGTCCTCACACCCCCGGTGGCCTCGTGCCCTCCCTGTCCCCGCGGCTCCCCCGCCCTGGCACCGCCGTCCCCCCGCACTCACCGCCAGCCCCGCCGGCCCCGCAGCTGCCGGTCCCGTGCCCCGGTTACCCATTAACAGCTCGGTCCAAAGAGCTGGGCTGGGCACTGCGGCGCCGGGGCTCCTCCCGGGGCTCACACCCGGGCGCCCGGGAGGTGCGGGGGGGCCCCGCGGCGCGGCCGTGCAGGGTACGGTGCTAGCCAAAGGAAGGTCAGCCAGGACCGGTTAGGAGACTTTCCCGAAGGCAAAACGAGCCTTGAGGAGAGATACTGAAAGTAGAAATCAAACTTTTACCCCACATCAGGAAATGCTTCCCAAAGAAAACCAGAGTGGAGCACACGTGGCCTCCAAAGCTCCAGTGGCGTGAAGCCATGTCCCCTGGTCCCTGAGAAGGACAGGGTGGAAGCCAACAAAAACGTGCCCTCGCACTGTGTTCGAGAAAGCACCTTTACACGCGGGATGATGGGAATCACACCCCCAGGTTCGGGCACTCCACTGGTACCTCTCGCTCTTTGTTTGCACAGGGAGCGGTGAAGTTACGTGGCTCCAAGGGTGGCAAAGCGGGGTTGGCAGGAATTAGTTCAGACATTGGTGATTAATGATACCACGGGACACTCGGGGCACCCACATGCCACACGCTGCCCGTAAACAAACCGCTCTCCGTGCCAGCTCCCCGCCTTCTCCCTGTGGTTCCGGCCAATCCCGCCGCTAAAGCTGGCCCGGGTTGGCGACGGGCGGGGACGCGATGGCGCGGGTCACAACGCGGGTGACAAAGTGGGGAGCCGCGAGAGCCGTGGATGCGACGCTGGTTGACCCTCCATGGCCGGGCCCAGGCGACACCCCCGGGCCGTGTTAGGCACCACGGCCTCACGGAGAGCCCGCCCCGCCTCACGTCAGCACCCACAGCACCAAATGGCGCCGCGCCGCCCCGCCCGCTCAGAGCCCCGGTAGCGCGCCGTGATCGTATAGTGGTTAGTACTCTGCGTTGTGGCCGCAGCAACCTCGGTTCGAATCCGAGTCACGGCATCGCCCGGCGGTACCACGGCACACGGGCTCCGCTTTTTGCAGCGCACAATTTCAATTTATTTTTGTTTTTTTGGCTGTTGCCTGCGGGGCGGCGGGGCCGGGCCGAGCTGGGCCCGCCCAGCGCTGGGGAGAGAAGGAGCGGAGGGACAGAAAACACCAAAATAACGTAAGATAAAAAAAAAACAACCAAACAAAAAAACCCCATAAAAGTAGAAATAATAAATAAAATCATAAAATTAAATTTTAAAATAGACCAAGATTAGAAGAAAGGAGAGGAGAGAGGAGAGGAGAGACTGAGGTACAAAGTAAGAGTAAAATTTAAATAAAGATAGAATTAAAAAAATAAGTTAAAATAAAAGACAAAAATAGAATATAAAAATAAAATATAATAAAAAATTATACCACTAGATTAAATAAAATAAAACTAAATATAATAAAATAGCTAAGTAATTAAATTTAAAATAATATAAAATGAACTACTGAAATAAAATTAAATATGAAAATAAAATATAATAGAAAAAGCTAAAGGAAAAATAACATTCCATCACGTAAAGGTAAATAAAGAAATAAAATTTAAAAATAGGATAGAATAAAATAAAATATTATTAGGTATAAAACAAAGTAAAAATAAAAAACTAAAATGAAAATTAAATTAGATTGAACAGATAAAATTAAATATAATTAAATGAAAATTAATTAAATAGAAACGTTATTTTTAAATCACTAAATAAAACTTTTATTATATAACTCCACTAAAATAACAATAAAATTAAATTCAAAATAAAAATAGAGAACAACGAAATAAAACGATGCAATAAAGCGGTGTAGTGGCGGCAAAAAGCGGAGCCCGTGTGCCGTGGTACCGCCGGGCGATGCCGTGACTCGGATTCGAACCGAGGTTGCTGCGGCCACAACGCAGAGTACTAACCACTATACGATCACGGCGCGCTACCGGGGCTCTGAGCGGGCGGGGCGGCGCGGCGCCATTTGGTGCTGTGGGTGCTGACGTGAGGCGGGGTGGGCTCTCCGCGCCCGCTCCTCCCTCCCCGGCCATCCCTTCACCCCCTCACCTTCATCCTCTGCCCTGGGCCAAGCTCCCTGCTCTGACCCTGATCCTGACTCTTCCCCTCATGCCAGCCCTCCGTATTCTAGTGCAGCCCTGTTCCCCGAGCTGTAACCTCACCTCTTGCTCCCCTGGGTGTTTCTCATTGGGTAAAGTTTCTCCCAACTACAGGATTAGTGAATGACTGGGCAGAGAGGAATGGGAGAAGAAGACAGGGACTAAGGATTTTATGCCCTTGAAACAGCAACAGGCATCAGTCTGTGCTGGACTCCTTGTTTCTCCTGCTCATATGGACACCTGCTCTCACTACTGCTGCTGCTTTCCTACTCCTGGTATTAAAGGCTCTTTCATTTTCACAGATATGCGAAAAATTCCAAATACCTGGGATCAAAAAGATTTCTTGACATAAAGTCGATTTCTTGACATAAAGTCAATTTCTTGACATAAAATATCGCAGCATGTCTCATTTTTTCTGAAGAGCTGGTCATAAAAACATCAGCTCCTTCATACGGGATATGCTCACCACTTGTCAGACATACACACCTCACACAGGAGGGGCTACAGGGAGTGGCAAGGGACTCCTACAGCCATGCTGGCCACATGCCCGTACCCCATCCATCCTGGTGTATTTGCTGGAGCTGGAAAACCCTAAATCTAAAACAGTCTTCCTGAGGCTTGGGGCAAACTGGAGAAACACCCTGTGTGCCTTGATTACTCTGTGAAGTCATTCCTCTTGCCACTCTGAGCTCATCTTGCTCATAACTGGACCAAAAGAGCTCAGAGTGGCAGAGGAAGACAGAATGGTGTTTTGTATCCTCCTTTTGTCTATGCCCACCTCGTCCTTTTCCTCAGCAGTTTGCTGATGTGCACTGGTGGTCCCTCAATGGTGGGATCCTTTGCAGTGGGAGATGCTCTCCCGTGTCAAACCGTCTGACCAGCAGATGGTGGAGGGGTATCTGAATGACCTGGGTGTCCACAGGCTACTGTCCTGCTCCAGTCCCACCTTTCTCCCTCTCTTGATCACATGCCAAGATCCCATCCATGCCTTTTATTTGGGCTGCAGGGATACTGCTGTTGTTCATCTGTGTCCAACCCTGTCAGCATCTGTGTCCTTATGCTGGAACAAGTAGCGACACTGGAAGGAGATACGTAGTTCTCTTGCCATGCCCAAGCAGTTTGACACCATCATCATCCCCTTGACTGCACCAAGGACACAAATCCAGCCACCAGACACCTCCAGAACAGGTGTTGCTGAGCTGTAGAGGTGGGATCACTGCAACCTCTGAATCCCAGGTCATGAGCTTGTGAAGGGAAAAAGTCCTTGTGCTGTCCTATGCCTGGTCTCTTGTGCCTTCCTCCACACTGGCATGCTGCCACAAGCTGGGCCGTGTCACTGGTGCAGGGATAAGCCCAGCTCCATGTTGGCCTGGACAACTGCTGTGTTGGGTCAGGACAGTGTGGTGGGACCCATGGGAGACAGTGGGGCATGCTCTGGCAGGACATGCATGTCTCTGACATGCTGGCAGGGACAAAGAACCTACAGTGACACACAAGATGACCAGGAGATTCCTCCTCAGGGATTCCCATGGGCAGGCAGAGTGGGACCCCTGAGGCTGGTGCCACCAGGGCCTTCATCCCAACTCCTGGCCTGCAGGATGCAGAGCCTGTGTTTGGGAGGGTGAGTGGATGCTGGGCACTGCTCACACAGGGCACTCAGTGTGGGCTCCTTGGTGGCATGGAGGAGCCAGAGGGGCTTGTGCTTTGGCTGCTTGGCAGATGTTTCTAGAATGTGGAAGTTGACAGAATTTACAATGGCCTCAACTGCTGGAACAGGCAGGGCTGAGATAACACTGCAGTGATACAGGAGAGTCAGCCAAACATGGAAGTAAGCAGGGAGGTACCAAAGGACAACAGAGATAAGGTACCGGGTGCAGATGAGGAGGAGGCAAGAAACTGCTGCCACCCATCGGCCTGTCCCAGCGCAGCTTTCTGCCATAGGCTACCCTCCCCAGCAGAGCTGGGGTGCGAGCACTCCTAAGCAAACCTAGCCAGCTTGTCAGGGCCCCAACCACATGGTTTTTAGTCCAGGTTTGGACCTGCCAGGATGCATTAGCACAGCATGAAGAAAAAGAAATGAACCTGTGGGATCTTTGAGAGCCCCACGTGTCTACTGGGTAACCTGATCCCTCTAGGATGCTCAGCACCCAGGCAGGATGGCTGCTTCACGCAGGCTCCTCTGCTCTTCCCACCCTGCTCTGTCCCTCGATGTCTTTTCTCTGAGCCCTCTGATGCCCGTGGGTTGCATTCAGTGGATTTTAAAGGTGCCTCGAATGCCAGAACACCAGTGCAGCCAGACAGAGAGCGCTGCTGCACCCAGACGTTGCCACTCTGTGGCACAGACATAGATCTTGCAGCTGGCACAGGGACAAGGGCAATTCATCACTGCATGGCTGTCTCGGCCGCTCTGGCCCTCGAGCAGCCTCTCCAGCGGTTTCCTCACTGGGGCAGCCCCTGGCCTCCTTTCCCAGTCTCAGGAAAGCAGATGGGAGACAGAGGAATTCCCACCCCCTCCTCTTTTTCTCATAGATTGCTAAAGCAGTCACAGGAGCAGCACTGGTGCTGAGGAGGCAGGATGGATGCCAGTGATGGGAGAAGATGCTCTGTTTTACTGCTGATGGGAAAGCAGTGGTGCAGGCCAATGCTGTCCTCTTCAGAGCCCATTAATCCAACCTGGAAACTGCTCTGCTGTGGAAATGCCACCTTCCTTCCTAAGGAAATCAGAGCAATTCTACCATCTAGCCCAGCAGCCATATTCCCATACCCATAGGCACTGCTGGGGCAGAACTGGATGCTGGAGCAAGAGCAGGGAAAGGTTCTGGGACAATTTGAAGCTGAAAGTTTGTGTGGGTTTTAGGAGTGAAGGACAAAACACCTGAACTGGGAGACAATTGCAATCAACCTGACCTCATACTGTCCCCACCATCCTCTTCCAAGGCCACAAAGTCTGAGGGCTGGAGCCCCTCTGCTCTGGAGCCAGGCTGGAGAAGTGGGGGACTTAACCTGGAGAAGGCTCCAGGAAGGCCTCAGAGCCCCAGCCAGTGCCTAAAGGAGCTCTGAGGGAGCTGGAGAGGGACTCTGGACAAGGGCCTGGAGTGACAGAACACAGGGAATGGCTTCCCACTGCCAGAGGGCAGGGTTAGATGGCATATTGGGAAGAAATTCTTGTCTGAGAGGGTGTTGAGACCCCAGCACAGGTTTCCCAGAGAAACTGTGTCTGCCCCATCCCAGGAAGTGTTCCAGGCCAGGCTGGAAGCAACCTGGGATAGTGGGAGGTGTCCCTGCCCATGGCAGGGGGTAGATTGATATGTGATTTAAGGACTTTTCTAACCCAAACTGTTCTATGACAGCTAATGAGACACCTAGAACTGAATGAGAAGAACTTGAGCATTCCTTGACATGAATCTTCAGCTGTGATGTTCTCCAGAGGCTTTATGACCCCACAATAGCACATGAGTTGGGTCCTGGTTCTTCCAAAGAGTGAACTGCAAAGGACATTTTCCAGTCTGCCAGCAAGAAAACTGGAAAGGAAGATAAACAGGATATAACAGACTGATTTTCTGCTTGGTTATATTTTGGGATGTCCTTGCCTGCCTCCAATACTCAAAAATCAAAGAAAATGGCACCCAAAATGTATGGAGCAGGGTTTTATAAATGCTGTTCAAAACTCAGGGAGCACAGCCCAGAGAACTTCTTGAGCTCTTTCCTTGTGTGTCCAGCATCCAGCTGAAGATGGAACGTGAGAAAAGTGCCCCAGGGGAGAACCAGCCATCCTGCAGCCCTAAATAAATGCTGCCACATGTCTGTGTGTGCCCTGCCTGATTCCAGCTGCCAGCCCCAGCTCTCACTCTGCCTTTGTCTATGCACAGCAGGAGCCTCCTCCCGCTGCAGGGATTTATGGCCTGCACACAGCCACCTCTTAACCCAGCTTTTTTGCTGCTGAATGGGCAGAAAACAGGCCACCAGGAGCTGCCAGGCAGCCTGCCAGCCCTCACCTCTCCACTTCTTGCACTCGTCTCTGAATTCACCTTCATTTTCTGCCTCTCAGCCCTTTCAGAGAAACTGGGCTGGCGGCAATTGCAATTGATCCCCTCTCTGTGGGAAGAATGGGAGGAATGGCCACTGTTTTGCTCTTGTGCACTGAGCCCATCTTCCTGATGGCTGATGACAGCCTTATTAAGAGATATAAGGGTATACCAGGAGCAGTTCACACCCCACAGGCAACATGAAGCTAGTAAGTCTGCCTGGAGAAGGACCCAGCTGTGTGAGTATGGCTGTTGCAGCTGGATTAATCAAACCCACCATTAACCCCTTCCCAGGGCACTCAGGTCCCCTGCCAGCCCCACAGCACAGGCCCCCACTGGTCCACTGCTCTGATTGAGCTGCAAATGCTCCAGCTCCTTAGTTTGTTCAGCCTCAGATCGATGAATGCAGGCAGCTCCAATCAATTCCACTTTACCGCTTGCTATTGAGTTCAGATCCATGCTCTTGCAGCTGCTCATGCTTCCTTCGCTCATTCAGAAGAGGGATTCAGGCATTTTTTCCCAGCTGGATGCTGTTTTGCCCTTACAGGATTAAACCCTTCCGTAGGAGCAAATAAAACCCTAAGGAGGATCACCAGTGAAGGGACTGAATTTGTGCTATGGTTGAAACCCCAAGAGCATCCACCTGGCTGTCAGAGCGTGGAAGTGGGTGGCTGGGTCAGGTCATGCAATTTGCATGATATAACAGAGCTGTTGCCACTAAGCCAGCATCTGTCATGAGGTTTTCCTGTCATGGTCCTGGTTTTACTGCAGGAAAGCTCCTGTGTCTTGGTTTCCCGGTCCCCACGGGAGCTGAGTGGGGAGAATTCAGCTCTCTGGGACTTGATTCCACACAAAATGATTCTGCAGAAAAAAAAAATAAATAAATCAAACAGTTTACATAATGGCTGTTTGTAAACTTCCCTCAAACCTTGCATTTGTCAGCAAAAAAAGTTTCTCACCCTTTGGGTGTCAGTCCTGCGGTCATTTTCCTCTTGTCTCTTGTCACCCAGCTCTCTCACTGGCCTGTGGCCAGGATGCTGATCCTGAACCTGAGGAAATGAAGTTCCCCAGGGCTCTCCACACCTCGTCAAAGTGTTAATGAAATAACAGAGCACACCACAGAGCAGTTGTGACACTCGGGGTTGTGATGTGCAGAGGGCTGTCAGTGCCGAGAGCAGAGGCAGGGACCAGGCTCTGCACAGCTGAGGTGATGACTGATGGATCCAGCTCCAAGCTGGCAGATGTCTTTCAGCAAGACGTCATCTCTTCTTTTTGTCAGTTAGTATTGTCTCAATTATACTATCAACTGCATAATTTTTTTTTTTTATTTTTTTTTTCCAGAAAGGTTGGGGCGCTGCAAAAAGTGTGTGCGGAAACTTGCTCCATTTGGTAAAGACACGCTTTGTGCATATCCTGCCCAGGCTTTGATGGTCTCCTGGTGCAAATGTGTAGCAACACTTCCCCTGGACATGATCCCTGCCTCTAAAAACTCACAGGTCCCCTTTGTGCTAGTCCTTGTACTTAATATGTATTTATGGATTTATTTTTTTTCTGTGAATTTGTCTGGTCTTGTTCCTAAACCACATAGCATCTGCTGCAGCCCCTGGCAGGGAGGGCTACTGTGTGCTGAGTCTCCTCCTTGTGTTATTGCTGTTATTTCAGCCTCTCCCAGCTCCCCCAGCTGGGGAGATCTCTGTGAACTGCGTTGTGATATGCAGCTTTGTGATCCCAGCTGTCTCTTTCCCGTGCCAAAGAGTCCTGGTCCTTCATGGACCCAATGTGCAGAGACCTTGGATCCTCCTGTTGCCCTTCTCTGCATGTTTTCCAGTTCCGATGTATCCTTGGAATAGGGGGATCAGAAATGCATGTAGACTGGGACTGGCTAGGGAATAGCAACATCTCTGATTTCATCTCTCCTTTTTCCTGACCTTTCCTATTAGTTTGAGAGTCTTTGAGGTTTTGACTTCTGCTGAGTGCTGAGAGGACAGTTTCACAGACTATCAGAGCTCCCAGTCTCAGAACCCATCACTTTATACAAGAACCTGGGCTTGGTTTCCCCTTTTGTGTCACTTCCCTAATACTGGCTTTTGTCTCATTTTATTGCCAACTTGCTCAGTTTCTCAAAGTCCTCCTGCAATTCTTAGCATGCATCCACAATTTACAGAATAACTCACTATTATTGCAGATTTTGCCAGACCTCATCTTGTCAAGAGATCTGCATGTGGAAATGCAGGGACCTCTGCTGGATCACCCTCAGGTGCCTGCCAGCTTTTTCCAAGAAAGCCACTAGCCATGCAAAAGAGAAATTCACTGCTAGAGAGCTGTGTCGACTCTTCCCCAATATGTCATATTTATCCATCTGTTCCCTAACGATGCCAGTTTCCTCTTCCGTATGCCAATTTTTGTTCATTTGCAGAGAACAGATGTGTCATTTATCAGTCTGGGACTCCCAGGAAGTATTTCTGGTGTCACAGTTGCCACCTTCCAGTCCACATGTCCCTCGCTGTATCCAGCCCTGGAGGTGGTTCGGCTGTCACCCAGCAGATGTGACATCCTCTTGGTCCCTGCTGTGCTACACAATGGGGTGTGTGTGGGCTGCTCCCGGGGAGGAGAGGAGCAGGCACACAGACATTCCAGAGCTCATGTGAATGGCTTTTATTCGAAGCTGTGGAAAAAGTACCTGGAGATTCAAGGAGCTGTAGGCTTCCCTGCAAGCCAGGGTCGATGCTGGCATCAGGGGAAAGAGTTGATCCAGCAGCTGACTCAAGGGACACGTTGGTAAGTGTCAGATTCAGTCCCCACGGTACCTGGGGGTGAGTCACCCAGGAGGGTGCAGGGGCAGAGACCTTCTCCTCTGAGTCAATGGGAGCTGCTGCCTGGGGGACGCTGGGCTGTGTCCGCACCACCCAAGGTTAAACTGGAGGGGAGAGTTTACCATGAAGACGTGGCATGATCCCTCCTCAGCCCAGGGAAGGTCCTGTGTGCTGTTCTTGGCCCAGCTGCCAAACAGGGCTCTTGTCCCCAGCTGGTGGTGAGCACCAGGAGCACTTAGGGCAGCTGAAGCAGCTTCTCAGGCCCTGGAGGATGGATGAGGGCTGTGGATGCACAGAGCTCTCCGCTGAGCTGGCAGGAGCCCGGAAGACATTGCCTGGCTTTTTCTTCCTGGTGCGTGCTCTGACCTGTCTGGATTTACCCAGGCAAGCAGCTCCTTTGGTAAGAGGAAGGGCAATGCTGTGAGCACCAGCCCGGAGATCTCAGCAAAGAGCTCCTGGACCCTTCAGAGGTGGAGAAGAAGGTGGGAGCAGAGATTCCAGTGCTGAGGACCAGCCCTGCACGCTTGCACAGAGCTGCAAAAAGCCCTTCTGCCTCCCCCATTCACATGGTCTGTCAGAGTGAACCACAAATCACTTCTGTGCAGCCATGGGTGGTTCTCTTCCTATCTGAGGACTTTGTGCAAACAGCTTCATAGCCATCCTTCCCTCCATCCTGGGAGCTCCATGGGCTGTGGGCAGTGCCAGCAGCAGGCGGCCCCTAGGGATGCACACCCAGCCTGGGGATGCTTTCCCACATGAGAGAGAAACTAAAATGTGGAGTCTGGCATGCAAGTGGTGCAGCGTGTGCTCCCCAGTCCTCTCCCATCTGCCAGCCCCACCCCACGTCCCCTGCCAGTCCCTACATCAGCAACACTCCATGACAGCCATCTGTCACGGTGAGCCGTGGTGACTTGCAGGCAGAGTGGTACCACAGCCACTGCTGTGGCATTGGGGTGAGTCTCTATAGTGCAGGCATCAAACCTGGGTCCCAGTGTGCATAAGATATGGGGTGTGTAAACAGTTGGGATTGCCACAGCACCAACTGCAGCACCAGATGCACACAAATTCTGGCTTTGGCAGTGGGAATGTAGAAATCTGCCACTGCTCCTCCAAACCTGAAATGAACCACTGTGAACAAAGGGATATCACCAGCCTCTCATCATGGCTACAGAAAAGAATCTGAGCAGCCTGTGCCTGTGCCAAGCCATGCAAGTGGGAAGGTCATTTGGTCTCCTTCTGGAGGACCCCTAAAGCTCCCCAAGCACAAAGGAGTCTCCCAAGGGGGCTCTCACCTCAGCTGTGTTCTCTTCACCTGCTGCCTGTATTGCAGCCTGGGTGGTCTGGCCAAGGGAAAGCCAATATCCACGGGAAGCTCAAATCTGAGTGCTCAGGTGAGTCCAGGGACTTTGACACGACCCTCCAAGCTCCTCCAAGGTAATGCTTCAGAGGCACAGATCAGAGAACAAGGCTACATTGGGCCAATCTGAAAGAGAAACAGGCCCAACAAATGGTGAGGATGTGCTGGGGTCCTACATGGGCACAGACCTTTGTCAAATCCCAGCATGGCCTAGGCACAGCTGTCTCTCCAAGGGGGAGCGATGTGCCAGGACTGGATGAGAAGGAAGAACCTCTGCAATTCTACTAATAAAAAACTAACCACCACCACAATCTAGATCCTTCCTCAGTCCCCTCTTTGGAGACACTTTGGAGCATGTTTTCCAGGCCTAGAGGATTTAACAAGAGCCATCTCCTACAGCTGCTGCTGAACATCTTCCTTGGTTACTGACAGAGGGTGGAAGTGCTTTCAATCTCAAGTGCCATTAACCCTGCTTCCTTCCAAATGCTGGACAGGCAAATTTATTGAGAATCTCTGCGTTTTCTGCATTTTAATAAGTCTCTTCATCTCCATCTGCCAAGAGCGAGGTCTGCTGCTAGACCGCAAACACTGCCTGGTGATCACTTTGTTCCTCGCAGATGCTTTTTTTCCTGATGCCTTTTGCATCGTGCAATCCCTATGCTTTGAAATTTCCAGTGCTGTTTTATGGACCTCATGGCTGTCTTCTCCCTGTGGAGGAAGCTCCCTTGGTGTCCAGTTAGATCTGGCAAATCTGGATGAGTTTCTCAAGCAGGAGTGTGCTCAAGAACCAGCAAATCTGGGACTCAGTGGATCCCTGGGCACATGCTGAGCATGCCCCATGCCAGGCTGGCACAGGAAGCTCAGTTCCTTCCACATCTTCACTCTCCCTTCTGCACAGGGCTGCTAGGAAGGCAGTCACCACAAGCAACTTCCCTCCCCAGCTAGGCAGCCTGACTGCAAAATCCCAGCATCCATTTCCCCACTGCGCTGGACCACGGCTCATGGTGTGAGGACATGCAGGAACACACTGCAACATCTGTCCCTGCTCACTGGATGCCTCTGCACAGCCTCATCTCTGTGAGGGGTCCTGCTCTTGGAGCATCTTGTCTCTGGCACTTTTCTTTCTTCACGGCCTTCAGGGGATTCAGCCTGTCAGCCTGGAAGCAGGTTTGGGTGACGGTGTGTATCTAGGAAGGGATATGAAGGATTTGGGGGCCTAGGTCAGAGACAGGGCTGCTGGGGCATTGTAGAGCACAGTGACACAGTCTCCATGGTGGGTGAGCCGAGAAGGTAGCCAGCTGGTGATGGCTGTGTGTCCAGTGAGAGCAGTCAGAATGTGTGTTAGCATGATTAGCAACGGCCTCGGGCTCTGCTGGCATGCTCCAGCACACTGCTCCCAGTGCCACGTTCCCACCGCGACCCAGGGGATGTCCTCCAGCCCGTGTGATGGGCATCAGCCCTGCATGCTTGCTCCAATGTCTCTGCACATCCAGCTTGAACTCAGCGTTCTTCCCAAGCACTCTCCTGCCTCATCCCTGCTCACTCCTTCCCGCAGTGTTTCTTGTGGGGGTCCACGGCGCCAGGCTTGTGTTCCAGTGTCTCCCTGGAGCGAACTGCTCCTCGGGTCCCGGGGCTGCTCCGACAAAACACCTCCCAGGCAGCCAGTTAGCACCGAGAAGTTGGACCGGCTGACCCTCGTGGGCTCCTTCCAGCCCGGAACATCCCGTGATCCCATGAGGGACCCTTTACCGCCCTGCCTCGCCAGCTGCCTCCGCGGTGGCCTCTCCCCTGGTGCCGAAAGACGCTCCGGGGTGCCCAGCGGCAGCACCGGGGCCGGATCGGGCCCGAGGCCGCCGGGAGCGAGCCCACAGCCCAC